>NC_048597.1:32349531-32522031 GCF_003668045.3 Cricetulus griseus
TAAGACAAGTAAAATTTGTTCCTCCCTTTTTAAAAATTCCCTTTTGTATGTGTACATGTTTCTGTGGTGGGGCAAGGGTCTATGTTAGCATTCAGACATCTGTATCAGCCTGCCCTTGGGTTTCTGAGAGGATACGTCCTCAGCTGCAGCCTCTAAAAACACCACATTCTCTCTCCTCTCTCTCTCTCTCTCTCTCTCTCTCTCTCTCTCTCTCTCTCTCTCTCCTGCCATGACTGTTCAAAATTATGTCTACATAAGCTGTATGCTTTTCTCAATCTGTTCAGAGAATATCAGCAATTTTCTCTGGATTTGTCCTTGTCATAGCCAAACCATTTTCTTCCTAATGAACATGGCTAAATTTGTTTCAGGGAAAATAAATTACCATAAAAATTTATTGCAGATATAATATCTTATTGTAACCATTCATAAGCCATTTAATTTACTCAAAGTAATCTCCAATCATTCTGAGGTTAATTTTTCCACTGTACCACAGGGGAAAAAATCAATAGAAAAATTGATTTATAACTGTAAATATTCTAACATTGCAAAGACAGATTGAAATTAGAATAATGGAATAAATATGACTACCATTTATATAAAAGGAATATTGTGTAATTACAAAATGTGTCCTATGCCTAATTTTTGGATCTTTACAAAGTTGAATATTTAGAATTTGTGGTTCTATGAATATGTATGATGATGCACAATTATTATAAATTAAATGGCTATATATGTATAAAATTGAATGGTATGATGATATAGGGTAGATTAAACAGATAATGCATATTTTCCAGAATCCCTAATAACTGTATATTCCACAGAAAGAGGTCAGTGAATATTTAGAACATTTCTTAGTCATATTAATTTAGCTGCATTATAGCAGTATAAAATAACTATACTACTAAACTTTAGGTAACAGTTATTAATTAAATTAAAATGAGGATAAAATACTGGGACACTATGAATTCTCATTTTATATAATTTTATTTAGAAATTTAGGCCCTTCATTCCTATAAGAGAGGGCATTTATGCATACAATCACATACTTTATTTGCAAGTGTAAGGCTAAAATTTCCAAAACAGATGTCATATGTATGGTCTAGGAAAATTACTAGAATACTGATAGCAAAAGCGAATTACCAGAAAAGGTTTCTTCTAGTTAAGGCATGTAAATTAATCAGTGTTCTTTTACTCTACTGTTGTTGCTAAACATAATAATGAAAGAAGTTATCCTGATCAAAATAAGGACTCTGCTCACACACCAGTCAGTATGCAACCAACAGATCACACAACATATGATTGGCCTCTGGTGGATGGTTTTAGTCTTATCTAGCAAGATGATCTCCTATGTGAAACCAAAGATGGTAGCTTTGTTGTGGTTTGTTAGGCAACTTCAAAGACAATTTAAAGCATGTAAGGTAAAAGGTAGTAGAATAGTATTTCCGTGATATTACCCTTACAGAAGTGTTTGTGAATCCCTTTGTGATTCCTGAAAACACTAGCTCTCAAACTAATAGTGGATATGTATTTAATATTTATGGAACACATACTAAATTAATTATAGATATCCAAGACTTTGCTTTACAGAACATTCCTCTTTTTAAATCAATAGATATAATTATTAATTGATAGAAGAAGTAAGTGCTGGTTGCTTACTATGTATCAGGTATTTTTTCAGTGTCTCCATGTAACAAGACTTACATGCATCATTTTTCAAGTGAGGCACTCCGAATTGCTTAATATAATCTTCAACTTTTGATTTCTAGTGTGATTTTTTTCATTTAAGGGGAGTCCTGAATAATGAGAGCAATAAAGCTGCTCTGTCATTCACTCTACCTGTTAATCTTTCTCCACATCTAGTCACTACTCCTGTATTAAGAAGTCCTATTTTGCTCAGGTAAATGAGTTCTTGCATGACAGAGCTTAAAGAATTGCACACATGTATTTTTTTTTTTTTGCTAAAAAAAAAAACGTATGTGCTATGATAAATCTTTCTGCCAAAAGCCACCGTGCCCCACCGCCACGTGTGTGCTTTACGCCAGCCACCCACCTAAGTTAGGGCCCAAATTAATACAAAGAAACTTGTATTAGGTTCAAATGCTGCTTGGCCAATGACTAGGATTCTCATCTGTTAGCTCAGTCTTAATTATCATAAACCTATATATTTTATAAGACTTATCTTATAGAGAATGCCTTTCGCTGGTACCCTCTCTTGCCAGTGGCTCACATGGCGCCGCTGGAGGAGGAAGGGGAAAAGGGGGAAACGGGGACACTTCCTATTTCTCCTTGCTTAAATATGAATCTCCTTGCTATGTCACTTCCTGCTTGGATCACCACTTCTCTACTGCATTTCCCAGAATCCTCTTTGACTGCTAGTCCTGTCTAACTTGCTGTCTCATTGGCCAAACAAGTACTTTATTCAATAATCAATAAGATGAACATACACAGTACATTCTCCATCATCTCCTCTTTTCTGTCTAAATAAAAAGAAGGATAACTTATCTTGTATAATAACTGAAGAAAACTATAACCATAACTATCTGTCTTCAACTCTATCAAAGACCACAGAAGGATAATATATAAACTCTAGAATTGACAGACACATCTTAGTGGACAGTCACCCAAGTTCCTCTGTAAGGTTGGGGCATCCATCTTCAGCCCATAGGCCACAGTGTATCTGGCACACTTCTCCATTTCAACAGGAACCCTTCAGTACTCTCTTGTTTTTTAAGTTCAGCATTCATTTTCTTGTGGGTCCTGTATGTCCATTTTATATAACAGCAAACAGTCCAGGCAAGAGCAGTTTCTTGCCCAAATGGCTAATTTTGCCATGTTGAAAGCAAACTCCATAATGAGTTTCTTCAATGCCCATTCTCCTTTCTGAGGTAATTGGTGTGCCAGAAGCAGTTGTGTCTCACTGCCAAGATTAAACCCTATAACATTTAAATATCATATTTCTGTAGGTCTTTGAAAGGTTTGAAGAATACTTAACCATCTCAAATACATCTCTATATCTAGAAAACCTAACTAGCCTAATTATAAGTTCTGACTATTATAGTTAACTATATAACCTGTATGTAATTATGCATATCATTTTCAAAGATCTGTATAAACACAATACCTAAACGAGAGGAGGCATATACATTATCACAAAATTGACCTTAAAGTTGTATCAATAAATGAAAATCTATACCAATGCAAAGTATTCATTCCTATATCCTATTTCCCCCTTTTCTTTCTTTAAAAAGAGATTGACTATGCTCATTATCATTTTTAACCAACCCCATTTAAATGAAAACAAACATTTATAAACAATATTTGGGAATTTGGGCATTGTTCCTTCTAAACTGCGTCTTGCTGATTGGGGGCGATGTTCATATATCATAGGGAGCATGATAAAACATAGAATCCTGACCAAGTCCTTGTTTTTGTAGTCTGTAAGGCTGTATCATCTCAGCTTTAGGGGGTCTTGCTTGATCAAACCATATTAGTCTGGAAGGAATCCATAGCTTTTTATTTTCTGTGGAAACACAAACAGAAATTCTTTTCCAAGTAGCTGTCCTTAGACTTAAATTTTGAAGTCAAAGCATTTTTAAAATGTATAAGTTGGATTAATTTAACAACATTAATAATCAAATGTATCTTAGCAGCAGTAAGTCTTTCCTCGGCAATCAAACAATTTAAAGACAACAACATGGCATATAGTATCCAGATTCTCTGTGTATTTTCCATCTTTATGTGGCTTTTTTATTACTTTATTTTTACTTTCTTTTGTTTCTTTTTTCCCAAGACAGGGTTTCTCTGTGGAAATCCGTGTGCCTCTATTTCCTTCAGCAAACAATAGTGCCATGAACCACCACAACCGGCTACTCTATTTCCTCCTGTTATTTTTTTCTCTCACAAGCATATATATATATATATATATATATATATATATATATATATATATATATATATGCAGTATAAACCTTTAGAGGTTTTTATTTATCTGGATCTGCCTTTATCATCTCGGGAGTGCTGAGTCCAAACACCAAGAGCTCCGGGAGGGCACGAGCATATGGAAGCTGCTCCAATGCTTCTCAGGGACCCGACAGGGCAGGCTGTGGCAGCAGGTTTCCCTCTTTCTCTGGGAACCTTGGGGCATGGGGTCATGCTGCTCACTGACACCATGTATGTACTTATTTTCCCACTTAAATTGTTTCATGAATTTCACATCTTCTAGACTTACAGTACCACATATGAAGCCCTGTCTTTATTTATATTATAGCCCTTAAAATGTTAACTTACCAAGTTCATTCTCAGTCAGTGGAGGATACAAACCTGAGAAAGGCATGGGCAATTATAAAACACTGAAAATTGCTTATACAATGTGAGTCAGAGCAGTGCTGTAATAAACACTAGGAAACTGGTGTATACCCAAATATGAAAAAATAAGTAGTGAAACCATTATTCTTCTAGAGTTGAGATGGGTAATAGTTTTCAAAATGAAGACTGTCAGAAAAACATTATTTGTCTTTGAAGGTAATTTATTTTAAACATTCATGACAACAGTTTACTGGAGCACACCACCTTTATAAAATGCCACATATATAAATTAAGAATATAATAGTATGTGTGTCCATAGTAACAAAATGGAAGATAAAGGTATTTAAGTATTTGCAGTGACTGGTTAACTTGAGATACCTATTGAAGGATAGTAGGCATAAATTGTAGAAAGGTGAGCTGCATTGTGAGTGAAATTGAAATTGAGTTAAAACTGGAAACAGGCTTATGTTCCTTCTAGAACACTAAATTAAGTCTGTATTTGAATCTTTTTCTCTGTTCTGCTGGTCCCCCTTTACCAGTTTCTCTACCATTCACAGGTACCAGCAGCCTCTTATGAAATAATCTCTTAGAGGGTAGTATGAAATATAATTGTTTGTTCAATGGCTCAGGCTTATTACCATCAAGCTCTCTCTTATAAATTAACACTTTTTGTTTTTTTTTTTTTTCTTTTTTTTTTTGAGACAGGGTTTCTCTGTGCAGCTTTGGAGCCTATCCTGGCAGTCATTATAGAGACCAGGCTGACCTCGAACTCACAGAGATCTGCCTGCCTCTGCCTCCCAAGTTCTGGGATTAAAGGCATGTGCCACCAATGCCCAGCAAATTAACACATTTTTAATAATCTGTGTATCACCACATGCCGTGGTTTACTGGTAATGTTCTGGCATCTTACCCCTTCAGCAGATACATGGAATCTCCTTAACAACCTCTTCTCTCTTTCTGTAGCTCTGATTGGATTTCCCACTTAGTGATATTCTGCTTGGCCATTGGCCAAATTAGCTTTATTTATCAACCAATAAAAGTAACACATATTCACAGCATACAGAAGGACATCTCATGTCATAAAGCATTTATACTTTTGCTAACAGAAAAAATTGCTCAAAGTTAAAAATAGAGGCCAATGGCTTCATTCGGTGAGTAAATGTGTTTCCTGTCAAACTGGATGACCTGGGTTTGACCTACAGAGCTCACCTGCTAAATGAAAGAACTCTCAAATTGTCCTCTAAATTTGTTAGCATCCAAACACACATTGACCTCACCCCATGGTGACCTGGCAGAGTGTGTCACCTCTACCTGCTTGGCAAGCAGTACCCTGTCTCTGTACACAGGCACAAACGTTCCCTTTAAGAGACAAGCTCCACCTACTTTCCCTTTCTGCAAGTTTTCTGAGGATGCATCCAGGTCTCTCTCTCTCTTTTTCTCTTATATCTCTCTCTCCCCTGTCTTCCTTCCCTTTTCCTACTCCATTTCCTTCCCCTAATATAACTTCCCACTTAAATTCTACATGCATAGTGTATGTGTTTACTACCCACCATGGGATCTGCCAAGGCCCCCCTTGCTCTGCACATCATAACAAAATTTCATATGCACACACACACACACACACACACACACACACACACACACACACACACACCAATACATGTGATTTTATTAAATGAAAGTTTAACCATGAATTTTATTTAGATATCTAAATTAGGTAAAAAATGCATTGAGAGTGAAAACATGATAGATACACAAGATTTTCCAAATATAATTCATTAACATTGATCTTTGTCTTCCGCATTTTAGAAAATATATTTCCAGATCTCCATTACATAATACTTTAAACATAAAGTAGAATTGATGAAAAGTTTCACAATAACTATAAAGACCACATTTACTTAAACCCATGCATTTCTGTTAAAGAAAATTATAATTATAATTAAATACCTTGGTTAAGGCTAATATACAAGCATATGATCATAAGAACATTTTAAATGCATACACAGCCTAGAAAAATAGAAAAGACATTTTCAATATTTTCTATTCTTGGAATGACAAATAGTGACCTTTGAAATTGGGAATAAAATTTAGTGCTAATAACTGATATAACAGTGTGGTTAAGAATATGCCATCTAGGAATTCAAAGAGGTCAAAAGTTATCTTACTCATGGCCAATGAGATAGTTCAATAGGCAATGATGCTTGTCCTGAGACCTACATGGTAGGAGCAGTGAACCACTTCTTTAAAGGTTGTTGTCCCCTGATCTCCACACATATGCATGACAGATATGTGTCAACACACATAAACACAAAAGAAAAAAAGAAGAATGGAAGAAAGGAGGGAGGGATGGAATGAAGGAAGGAGGAAGAGATGGAGGGAGGGAGGGAAAGAAGGAAGGAAGGAAGGAAGGAAGGAAGGAAGGAAGGAAGGAAGGAAGGGAAAGAGAAAATTATTTTTAAAAAGTATCCTTTACTCAAGAAGAAATTTATTTTAAATTTTATCCTTTTTGAGGATTTTAAAGATTTTCAACAGAAGCATTTAACATCTCAAGAGAATTCAAGTTGTTTATTGCACTATAGATTAATTTTTATCAAGTAGGATATGTAGAATTCTGTTAATAGATCATAGGTTATGTTTTAAAAATAGTCTCATATTTAAACAAAAGAAAAGTATTACTACCTTTGTTCCATTATTAAAAAATATTTCTCACCTATATATAAAACACTATAGAAAATGAATCTACAGTCACACATCAGTTAAAAATAAATGAAGAATGATTTAAGGTAAAGTTCATATTTCATATGTAATGTATTATCTGAATAAGGCTCTCTCACTGATAAGGTGATTTGTCAATACAAGAAAGAGACTTTTTAATTCTCCTGCCACCTCCCAAGTACTGGGATTGCAAACATATGTCCACCATGGGTTATATGCAGCCAGGGTTTGAACTTAGAACTTCATATATGATAGACAAGCACTCAATCAACCTATAGGGCAGGAGACCTATCTCCTGCCCAGCAGAGACATTTTCAATACATAGCTTCACTAACATTGTTTTAGATAGAATTACTTTTGAAACTTTAATAAGATATATCTATAGTTCTAGTGTCTTCCAAAATGTCAACTTTTACTCATTCATTCTTAGAATATTTAAAACATTTTTTATATTCTACTGCACCATGTCTTTCAAAACTACATGTCTCTCAAACTTTGAATGGTATAGAACTCATCCCCTAAAGTTTTTCAGAAGTGAAATTTTTGACTTAGAATATCTTAGCTAAACATGATATTCTGTTGCCAAAAAGTTGCTGAGAAAATGCCAATAGACTTATTCTTGCATTTTTCCCTAAGAGGCATATATATATATATATATATATATATATATATATATATATATATATATACACACACACACACACACACACACACACACACACACACACACACACACGTTTTAGAGCATTCCTCATGTTCCTTGGAATTGAAGGTAAGCTACAAATCTCCAAGTGGTAAGAATGAAATGGGATTGTATGGAGGGCAACATCTCCTATTGTGATTTTCCAGAAGGAGGAGTTCTTCATTATATTAATTTCCAATTTATGATTATATTTATATTTATATTATATGCATATATATTTCCATTTCTTTAAAAAATGACATATGTGGATACAAAGTATCTTATCATATCTTCACTTTCCTCCATACAACTCCTCTTGGCCCTTTCCACACGTCTCCCTTCCAAACTCATGTACTCATTTATGTGTGTAAGCATGGATTCATCCACTGAAACACAGACAGCCTTCCAGTAGCCACACTCCCCAAGCAACTATTAATTGCAGGCAATTCCTGAGGTTGAGGTAGAGCTTTAGGGACCTTGAATCCCAGTGCTAGAACTTTTAGTTGGCTTTGTCTTGTGTAGATAAGTGCAGGTTTCCACAGCTGCTGTGAACTTTAGAAAGCAAGAGCCATGTCAGATCTGGCCGTTCTCCATCTTCTACAGAGAATCTTCTTATTGCAATGGACAGTGGTTAATATGGAAACACAAAACTGCTCAAAGTGTAAGAATAAGGGACTGGATGCTCAGCTGTAGACGTCTATATCGACTTCCTATCACAAGGTTCTGGGAATGTACTGGAAGAGTAGGAGGAGAAATAATGTAGGAGCTAGAGGATGGGGAGTAGTCCTTGAAATGCTGTCCATTCTCCAATATTCTGATTGGAATATAACTTAACTCTTTCTGTAAATCTGAAGAACCACCACTCATACACTAACTAACACTTTGTTACATACCAGATGGCAAAGCTATTATTTGAATATTAGAAGTTCACCAATAGGTTATTTAAAATAAGGATTATAGAATAAATGTTGCTGAATCAAATATGTCAGTATTTCAATTGATCCCATATTATTTTTGTCTTATATTCAAATCATTCACACCATCAATATATACTAGTGTAATTTTCCATTTCTGTCAGCTATGTCAGCTTTTTATTGCTATGATAAATTTCATGAAAATGGCAAGATTTTAATGAAAACATTTCATTTGGAGGCTCATAGTTCCAGGGAATTAGAGTCCATGATCATCAAAGCAGAAAGCATGGCAACAGGCAAGCAAGCACGGTGCTGGAGCAGTAGCTGAGAATTTATGCCTAATCTGCAAGTAGGAGGCAGAGTACTTAAGCAAACTAGGAATGGTATGGCTTTGGGAATCTCAAAGCCCACCTCCAGTGACATGTTTCCTCCAATAAGGCCACGTCTCCTAATTCTTCCAAAAAAAAAAAAAATCTACCAACTAGAGACCAAGTATCAAATATATGAGCTCATAGGGGCATTCTCACTCAAACCACCACAGCTTGTATAGGTGGTCTCATTTTTTTCCTCAAATGTCTCTGAATAACAATAATTTTAGTATATTCTTCTCCATGGAATTACTTATTTCTATGTTTATTATTATTATATATTATACATTAAAATGTTACTTATTTGCAGTTGTAAAAATGGATCAAATGAGTAAATAACATGAATACACTCAGACCTTAAATTTAGATATTAAGTATTTTAATGGTAAATGTTTTATCTAATTTCCTTTTTATCAATTTTTGAAGAATCTTATCAAATGCTTTGGCATTCCAATATTTTAAATATCACTTAGTATTGATCATGTAATATATAATGAAGCATTTTTTCTATGAATAATCTAACCTGGAATTCATCTCCTCATGCATTTTAGTGTGCCTAATTTTCTTTAAAGCATGAGTCTTATTTTCTGACATTTTCTATTTCCCATATCTTTCAAAAATTGTTTTTAGATAACCATTTTGTATATTTTATTTCTTCTTCATTCTTAGTGTATTTTTTCTCCCCTCCCCCATGGGTCAATTTCATATAGATTTTAACTTTCTCGTGGTCTTTAACACAGTTACTACGGTTTGAATGCTGGTATGTCATGGGTTAAACGTTTAGCTTCTAGCTTCTGCTTTGGGAAGGTCACAGATCCTGTAGGAAGTGGATGTTGATAAAAGGGAGTTACATGATTGAGTGCGTGTCCTTTTGACCTCTGCACAGCCTTCTCTGCTTGCTTCTTAGCCACCATGAGGTGACCAACTAACCAGCAACATGTTCCCCAGCATGATGTACTGTCTCACCATAGACTCAAGGTCACAGGGCCAAGAAACTTTGGACTGAACCTCTAAAATCATAACCTCCATTTTTTTATAAGTTCTTTATTGCAGGCATTCAGGCACAATGACAGCAAGTTATCACAATAGTTGTCCAAAACACTTTCTTCTACTCATTTTGAAAATGTCTTGAATTACTAGAGGCACCTGTCCTGATTTGAGGGCATCTTTCTCTATCTAATACATCAATACACAAATTATAACACTCATTTTGCATTTTCTTTCTATTCAGTTGTCTAAAAATTCTACCACAATTTTTTCCATTCATAATATTCCCCAGATAGTCTGGATGTTCAGGTTAGATTTTTCTCCTTGAGTCAAATGTGTTTTTGTTTTATTTGGTTTTCGTTTTGGTTTTGGTTTAGGAAGGAATATCTTTCATCCCCAAATGGATTTTTAAGAATTTTGCTTCCAGCTTCACTTTTATGTAACCTTTCTTTTCTATTTTAATTTATATCTATGATTTTCCTAGTATTAAAACCAAGCTAGCTTAATTAGCTTAAACTAGTGACAACACCAAATGAAATATTTTAATTCACTGTGCTAAATTCCTGTCTTATGTTTATATTACACTTGTTCTTACTTTTACAAGAAGAGATTAAAAATGAATTTTCATTAGAATCTGGCATTTATAATCTGTGTTGGAGCTTTTCTGTGTAGGTTTTCAGTTTAAGTCTTATTTACTTAAAGATCACTTTTAGCTTAAATTTATGCTACAAAGTGATTTATGTCTTTTCCCAGGAGACTAATTTGGGTGCAAACTATGGTTTAATAAGGAATATGCCATATAAATGCAAGCACATGCCAACAGTTTAAAGATATGTTTTGGGCCTGAAAAATAAATTTTAGAAATTTTCTTTTTTAAGAAAATAGTTTTTGCTATGTTCTTCATAGTATTTCTAATTTAGCTCATTCTAATGCATTAGAAAACTAGCCCACAATTAACAATAGCAAGCCTAAAAATTTTTATGAATGAAACTGAATATTTGGAATGTTCTCTAACTACTGTTTTTAAGTTTTTTGGGGGGGAGGTGGGAAAAACCTAAAACTTTTAAATTTCTTAGCTTTTTGAGTATGTTTTGCAATAGTCAAAACCTCAATCAAGTTTCTGGGATTGTTTTGTTGCCTTTGCATCACACATTACCTGGTAGGATCCAGCATTAAGCTAGCCCTCTCACTGCCTGTCAGCCAGGAGGATCCTTCCATCTGCAGTTAGGCCAACACCTAGTGAGGGGATCCTACAGCTATATGTCACTACATCAGGCTCTGCATGGCTACCCCATATATTGTATAGATGCAAAAGGCTCTGTACACATGTACAAAGGTTCCCTTTTAAGCAAGCCTCGCCTGACCCTCACCCTCTCTCTTCACCTCCTTTCTTGGTGGAATGCCACAGCCCCTCCCACCGCCTCCCCATGCCCCAATAAACTCCCACTTGGTTTTGTTGTACTCCATGACTCATTTCTCAACACCACAGCCACTAAACAACTACATTATATCCCACTCATTATTTAAAATATTTTACTCTCTAGACTCCACCCATCAATTAAATGTGATTGTTTCTGAGAGTTTCAACAGCCAACTTTTTGACATGTCCGTGCTACCAGAGGGTCTTTTGGTTTCCAATACCATCTACTAGATAATACCGCCCAAACCATGTCCCCTAACAATCTTTCTCTAAGTGTCACTTCTGGGACTTGCCATCCTATTGACCATCCTGAAACTGAGGCATCTCAATCCCAAACTCTTCAAAACAGAGCAAATTTCCATCTACGCCCTTGCACTTTGTCCCTTGTACCATCTCCTTAGGAAACTCTTTTCAGTAGCCACCTTGTTAAGTGGTCAGCCATTCAAACACTTACTGTCTTATTTGTCCCTCTTTTTCCATAGTCAAATATGCAAGTACTCTAGCCTCTCCCTTTCTAAATTCCTGACATCATTGTTGCCGTCTTCTTCATTACTGTATCAGTTGCTTTTCTCATCACTGTCACCAAACGCCTTGAAGAAAGCAGTTTAACGGAGGAGACATTTGTTCTGGCTTATGCTCAATAGATTCAGCTTTTGTGGTGGAGAATGATGATATTGGGAGACCCAGTGTCAACTGGAGCTTGCATATTTACCAATTCCCCAGAACAGAAAGCATACACAAGACAGAAAAGGGGACATGTTTATAAAGATCTAGGTCCAGCCCTCTCCCACAAAGACCTGCATGCAAGAGCTAGGTTCCAAGTCTTAAAATTTCAAGTCTATCCAAAAACAGCATCAAAAGTTGGGGCCAAGTTCTCAATCACATGAGAACATAGAGGACATTGCACATCCACGCCATAATTATTACACAGGCATTTTCCAGTGCTGTGTATCTAATTCTTTCTGCCTTTGGTTCATGGTACTGACAGTATGTCCTTTTCAAATTGCAAAGAAGCTTAAAAAGGAAATGAAAAGGAAAACACTTTCAATATGCAATATCAGTCGTTCTTTAAATGGAAAAATTCAATAAACTCAGAAATGTAAATCTGGTCATGTTCCTGTTTAAAATCAATATGGAAGAATAATTTTCTTTTAACTTCCCATCCCTATTTCAATAAAACCAAAGTGACTCGCAAAGCATGCTAGCCACAGTAAAACCGTAAAGCATCTGTTCACATTGCCTGACTCTGCCTTTGCATAAACGCCACTCTTCCATTTCCTGATGGTAAAAAATAAAATTCACTCTAGAATATTTATCTTGAATATTACACCTTCCACTTGAGGGCATATCTTTTACATCACTTTCTGATGGTATGAACTACAGGTGATATAGGAAACAGTAAAGAAATAGATTGAAATGCATTCAGCTCTTCTTTACTTGTGAATATCTTTTTTATGTCTAATTTTTGAGAATGACCTCTACCCAACCTCTCATATACTGTATGATAATTTTATAACTACTTGTCTTTCCTCCTTTTCTATATCTAGCCTATTAAATCTCTTTGTTTCTATAATCCACAACCCCACCCCAAAATGGCACAGAGCTGTCATTCAGTGAAAGCTTATTGATTAATGAATGAATCTGATTCTTTAGGTCAAATTATAATATATTATTACCAAGTCTTTACGGAAATATATGCTCTGGCTTTTTGGTAGAAAAGGGGATTTTAATTTTCACACATGATTAGTTATGTAGCAATTCATGAAAGAGAAATTATAAGACTATGTAACAATTTCATAGAAGAAGTAAATGATTTTTTTGAGCCCATGTTGAAAACCATCCTGGAGTACATCTAGCCACTTATCTCCATCACTATCACATTCATGTACTGAAGAAGACTGAAACTCACCAATGGCATGACAATGCAAAGTGATGACATTCTAAAAAAGTTAGAAATACGGTTAACATGCTGATGTTATATTATTTATTTATTTGCTTACTTATTTATTTTACAGGTGTACCATGGTGATGTGTAGGTTAGCAGTGTGGGAAGCTGGATGAATTATATAAATAAACTGTCTCTACTAAATTTACAAAGATTTCAGGTGTCTAAAACTATTCTAAAATACAAGGTTTATGGAAAATGCAATACATAATAAATGATTTCCTTGTCAACATGTTATTATATAATAATTTCTAAAGAGTGTATATATTTGAAGACAATTAAAAAGATTGTGTTAAATATTAAGATTCATTTTTTAAATGTGACAGAATAACTAAGATACTGACTTTTTGCATCATGTACTAGTTTCACTAGGTGATTTTCAACAGGGATAATCTATCTGTATAGATGATATTCTTTATCTCAAAATTTGAAGACTTTTTTTTTACATGATTTCACCAAAAACATTTGGGTAAATCTCTGAAATTTGCATAGCCTTAAATCCTTGAAGTTCACATAAACATAATAGGTGTTTTTAATTTTTTATATTATTAAAATGCCTTACAGCAGAATATGTTGTAGCAATCAACTTTTTCAACTATACTAAAAGCAAAACCTTCTGTTTCTCAATGTCAGGGGGCACATTTAAAGGATGGGCCGGCATACATTTGTTTTTGTCTTTTATTAACGTTTTGCTGGAGGGCAAATGTCAGTGGAGCCATTTTCATTTTTGTACCCCTCTTGCAGAAGGCTCCTGTAGGGAGATTCTGCACACAGGTTTCTTTGATGGTTCTTTTCATTTTCATCTCCCGCTGTGCCTTTGACAGTCAGACTGGCAGCAAGAGACAAAAATAAAAGAGGAAGGCATAGAGAAATGTTACGCCTCATGCTGTGAATTTAGAAGATGACAGGAGTTTCTGGCTTGCTTCCTCTGGCCCATGACTAAAAGAAGACCTGTCACCAGGTTACAGTGCTAAGGGGAAGTAATGAGAACATATTTTCTCGTGCAGGCTACCTAGAGGACTTTGATGCACATGGCCCGCCCAAGTAAGTCTGAAACTCTGAGGCTAAAATTGCTGTGGCTGGATCCAAAACTCCATGGCTGGAAAGGAGGCTCAACAGGTCTCTGCAGTTTTTATACAGTATGCACACAATGAGCATTTACTAATAATGGCATTTAAATTTCACTTTCATGCCATTATTGCAGGCATCTATATTCTACTGGCTTGTCTATATTTTTTGTAGCTAATAATATTCTTATAATGAAGAGATAACATCAATGGGGTAGGTATGACTATCTCATTTTACTTTAGAAAGGCTTCTGTAATTATTTACTAGTTAACAAGAGCTGTGTTTGCATGTTTGAAGTTCCTTAGAACCACATAGTGTTATCAGTACCAATGGGAAAACACGAGACTCTAAAGATCAAAGACTCCATAATGTAAAATCACTTAAGTTTACAACAAATCCTGAGAAATGTACAAGAATAAAATCATTTAGAGTAGAAATAAATGTATGGTATTTGTCACCCAAATTTGATGCCATTTTAATTATATGGTGACATCAGGATGTGTCCTGAGGCAGAGTGCCTTCAATTAAATAAACACCTTTAAATCTCAATGTGCAGAATTTTTAGTGGGCTCTATAACATAGGGGATGGTTTGAATATGTGTTCCCACAAAATTCAGGTTGAAATTCAGTGTTCACTGTGGTGAACCTAAGAGATGAGTTTTTCTGAAAGGTAATTAAGTCATGGGGGTTCTTTCCTTATGAACAGATCAGGAAGTCTTTATAAAAGAGGGTTCAGACAGAAATTATCCCTTGTCTTTATGTTCTCTACTACCCTCAGTATACAGTAACATGTACCATCTTGGGAGACAGAGGGTCGGATGGGTCCTGACCAGACAATGAACTTGACAGCACCCTGATCCTACACATTATAACTGCAAAATATAAGTTACCTTGGTTTGTAACTCAGTATCCCTGATGGATCTTAGTTGCACCCACATGTAGTTGATTTCCTGGTCATCTCATTTACCTAATCCTCCAGTACTTGCAGATGTATAGCTGATCACAGATCTGCACGAAAGTCATCTGTGAATGCTGCTTAGAACTATTTCCATTCCAAAATGTTCATTGCTATTATCTGGCTGGCCCAGAACATTCAAGTTCACCACTCATGGCAGCATGACTCTATGAGGTCTGAGATAACTTCCCAGAAACTGAGAACAGACTATAATATTATTTGGATTAAAGCTAATTAGTCAATATATAGCACCCAATAAAAGCATAGAAAATGCACATTCGTACTGAAGGAACCAGCTTCCCTTTTGGCAGCCATAACGGCCGAACACGTGCTTCTATGACCTTGTCACAGACACTAGAAAGTCACATGCCTGTCTCATGACAAGGAGCCAATCAGAAGTTAGCTGGTGGCGCTATGTTTTACAACCCTGGGTGTGCTTTACCAACAAGCACACAGCAATGACGCACAAAGTATAGCAACCACCCTGGGAGGGCCTATGGGCCATAACAACCAGTTGACCAATCAACACAGGGCAAGCCCTCCAAGCCTGGAGGCACATCAATCGTGAGCCTGTGCGTACCCCTAGACACTCCCCTTACGCTGTCCTATAAGATCCTTGGGAGGCACTAGGAGCCTCTTTGCTAGCCATCCGCCATGGTGGGTGGGTCAAAGACCCGAGCTAACCTGGGGTTAGCTCGTTAAACTACAATAAAGCCTCATGCAATTTGCATCAAGCTTTCGCCTCCATTCTGTGTTTGGGGTGGCCGAGGTCCTGGGCTAAGATTCTGGAAGCCTCAGTTTTCCGAGGGTCTTACAGTACCACAAGGACACTTGTTCAACTATGTTCATAGCACCATTAGTAACAGCCAGAACCGGCAAACAACCTACACATCTCTTGCCCGATGAATGGATACAGAAAATATGGTACATTTACACAATGGAGTATTATTCAGCAGTGAAAAACAATGACATCATGAAATTTGCAAGCAAATAGATAGAACTAAAATAGAAAAAAAGTCCTGAGTGGGCTAACCCAAACTCAGAAAGACAAACACAGTATGTTTCCCTATACCTTAATACTGGAATAAGCTAATTTCAGGTATATTTTAAATTCCAAGAACGCAGATATATGAGGGAATAAAACAACCTGTTAAGATAAATCTTTCCACCAAAAGCTGCCTGAGCCATACTGCCACATGGGCTGTCTCCGCCAGCTGCCTGAGTTCTGCCCGCCGCATGGATGAACAAAATAATACAGAGACATATTAGGTACAATGCTGCTTGGCCAATGACTAGGATTCTCATCTGCTAGATCAGTCTTAATTATCATATATCTATATATTTTATAAGACTTACCTTATCGGACGCCTTATTGGCGTCCCTCCTTGCTGGTGGATCATATTGTGCTGCTCGAGGAGCAAGGGGAAAAGGGGCCACTTCCTGTTTCCTCGCTTAGATATGAGTCTCCTTGCTATGTCACTTCCTGCCTGGATCACCACTTATCTACTACATTTCCCAGAATTCTCTTTGACTCCTAATCCCGTCTAACTTGCTGCCATTGGCCAAACAGTATTTTATTCAACAATCAATAAGATAAACATACACAGAAGTACAGTCCCCATCAATATCCAATAAAACTGTACATTTATGACACTAAATGAAGGTCCTCCAGTGGTATTGTTGAAAAGCTTAAATAGAAATCTAGTTCCTTTCCTCTACGGCATATGAAATATTCTATAATTTATTCAATATTTTGACGACACATTTTACAAACCAATGGAAAGAGAATAATAATCTTTCCATGTACCACACAGTTATAAATAAGTCTCTTTAAAAACTCTATATTTCTATTTTTATTTTGTGCTGTGTGTGTGTGTGTGTGTGTGTGTGTGTGTGTGTGTGTGTGTGTGTGTGTGTGTGTCCATATGTGTTGCCATGGCACACACACACATTTAAATCAGGAAGCAATTTGCAGACATTGGTTTTCTGCTCCCACCATGAGGGTCATAAGGCAAGAGAAATCAGAGCAAGGACATGTATAATATCAGTCCCTAGCATTAAACAGGAATGGAAAACATCTGAGCTTGGAAATGACCAGAGAGGTGGCAGGCTTTCTGTACTAAAGTGATAGTGACTAAGAGTGATGTCCGCTGCCTGAGCTCTATATGAGTGGGTTTTTTTGTTTTTGTTTTTGTTTTTGTTTTTGTTTTTGTTTGGTTTTTTTGAGACAGGGTTCAATATGAGTGTTAATGGTGACTTTTCGCAGGAAGGAAAAAAAGACATTTTTATTGGCCTCAATAGGCACTATTGGGTGGGACAAATTATCTATAAAATATGTAAAAGAACTTATGAGTCAGGCTAACATGGAAATACCTTTTGGGGATTAATGATTTCTTTGAAAAATTTGGTTTAAAATAACCAATACAATTTGCAATGTATCTTTTCTGAAAATACCATATTGGCAGCATAGTTTAACAATACAGATATGTCTGGTTACAATTTTAAATGACAAGTGCATTACTACACAGTTATAAAACATGAAAAATGATCTCTGCCATTCATGAAGACTTTGCCTTTTAAGAGACCTCTGTGTTTCTTTAATGTTGAATTTGGGTGATTGTTTTTTTGGAGGAAGCAATTACTCTCCCAAAGGAAAATTTGAATGTAATGGAATAAGCATTTGGCCATACCATCTGTTGTCATTGTGTGCAGATATTCAAGGGCTATTATGAAGGACACTACAAATGGGTCTTAGTTCTGAATATCCTCATACTCTAAATAATTCATGGTACCTAAAATGTCTTTATATTTGAGGAATGCATAATATCTAGTAAACCATCTATGCTTCCATCCAGTGTAGTTAGAATTGCTCTTGTATCATTTTAACAAAGTGACAAACCTGTGGCTATTGGTTTCTGTGGTGGGGGATTTGAGAGGCTGTGTCTATAATCTTGTATAGATGGTTTCTAAATTTAGATTGTAATATCAAATTATAAGGTCAATTAAAACAGTATTATAATTTGATTAACAAAATCCAAAGTTGTTCATACTTGGTTGATGTTTTCAAATCTTTGTTATTAGTGAAGTTTTAGAAGCATCTTGAGTTGAAAGAGTGTAGTGCCTGAGCCACCATGCACAATTGTTCAGCCTGCTGATTGTGTAACTCCAGGGGCCCAAGACATGTTGTTCTTCCATAACAAATGTCCCCCAAGTTAGAGTAAATGATCATAATAACATTTCATATCTTCCTTATGCTGTGTGACCACGGCCAGTCAGCTGCTGTTCTGCCTCATTCTAGGTCCTAAGTTGAAGAATAAGTTCTAATTATTAATGTCTAGCCATAATGAAAAGGCGTTTTGGAAGCATAATAAGTCCTCCAAACTTTTAATAAATATATGCAGGAAAAGTAAAGGAAGGAACACTTGTTGATATTTTATTGAACAAAGTGATTCTAACATACACAATTGACCAGAAATGAGTATATAATTCTTCCATAAGATAGGACAGGAGATTTTAGCAAAGGATAATGCAATCTCCTAATGCTACTACATTTTTCATGTGTAAGATCATGTAAGTAGAACACCATCTGCATTAGTTGTTTTTCTGTAGCTATAATAAAATATCTTAAAGAGGTATGTCACTAAGGAAAAAAATGTTTATATAATTCACAATTTTGCAGGATTCTTGAGCATGACTTGATACCCACTGACTTTGGGATTGGTACTTTCTGGTGCCCCATGTCCCATGGTCTCATTATAAAAACTCATGTAGAGGTAGATAACACATGGTGATACAGGAAATCAGGAAATGGGGAGTGCTCAGGTTTCCTCTCATAACATTCTCGTGTAAACTAACCAAGGTCCATACAATTATTGGTACTGAAATCTCCTATAGAAATTAAGTCTCAATAACACAGCCACTTCTACAAAAGCTCCAATGCAGGCGGTTCTCCCACCTCAAAAGTGACACCCTGACAACCAGGTGTCCCATATTTTGATCCTACATGCAAAAAATGCCATTCATCACAGTGCCAAGTTGTTACATCATACAGTGTGCATTCTGATTATTCATATTGAATTACAGTGCTTTCTGGTTTGGGTGGACCTAGAAGACATAAAACTCAGAATAGTGGGTTCAACAATAAAGCAAAAGTAGGGATTCCTTTCTCTTATATTTCTGTGTATCATTTAAGTTGTCCTTAACCACATCTTACAATGAAATACATTTATTGTGTCCAAATCAGTTTACTTTCATCTCAAAATTCTACAAAGCCTCAGACTCCTCATAGTGGAGCCTTTGTGTTCTTTGCTTCATTTAGATTCTAAAATGTTATGTTCATATGTCCATATGTGATTATTTTGTCTTTTTGAACTCTAATGTATACTGAAGAATATTCAATATTCATATTTGAAATTTTTGCTTTATATAATACCTACTGAAATAGAATATTGACTTAAAATGCTACTGCTTTTGAAGTCAGTTTTATTTAAATGTGAATTAGCTGATAAATCTCTATGCTTTAAAGTCTGAGATGCCATAAGTGATTCCCTTATTCCTCTTATATATTATATTTTTGAAGACTTAAAAAAATTAATAGTATTCATTGAGATAATTTGCATGGAGTTACCTAATAATTTATCCAACACATATTAATATATATAATCTCTTTTAAGTCAATAGTACTGTTTCTTAATTAATTCTAGCAGATAATAGGTTTCAGAAACCGTCATCTTTTGATGCTGTATAAAAGGAAATGATAATTTGCCACTTTCATTATTAGTTCTATAGCATCAATTTAATGCTATAAAATTTAATTACCTATGGTAAGACTATAGAAATTAAAGGTTTGGGCTTTATATTTATCCTTAACTAAAGAATTATTAACATTTAAATAATAAAGGTTGTAATATGACTCTATCTTGAATGGGTTTAGTATAGTAATTCACTGTAGATATGGTTCCTAAAGCAAATAAGGCAAACATTCCATTTGTTCACACAATGACTTAATTTTTTTAACAAAATAACGTAGAATAAGATAAAACAAAAGCCATCACATTGAAGTTGGACAAGGCAAATCAATAGAAAGAAAAGAGACCCGAAAGAGGCACAAGGTTCAGAGACCCACTCATTCCCACATCCAGGAACCCATCAAAGTAATAAAGGGAAAGTTATAATATGTATATGCAGAGGACCTGGTGCAGAGCCGTATAGGCCCCATGGTTGCTGCTCCAATCTCTGTGAATTCATACATTTTCAGTTGCTTTAGAGGGACGTGATCTCCTAGCATCCTCTATCCTCTCTAGATCCCAAACTCCATCTGCCACCTTTTCAGTAGTGTTCCCTGAGCTCTACGGGGAGGGATTTGATACAGTATTTCATTTAGACCTTTAAGCTCCAACATTTCTCTTTTTCTGTATGATGTCTGGCTGCCGCTCTCTGTATTTGTTCCCATCTTCGTCAAGAAGAAGTTTCTCTGATGATGGCTGCACTAGGCACTCATCTATGAATATAATAGAATGTCATTAGGGATTGTTTTCTTGATTTTTTTAAAAGACCAATATTGTTTAGCTTTATTCTAGGTCTCTAAGCTATATAATCTCTGATTCTTTGGGTATGGGCTACATCTGTGGAGTGGGCCTTAAGTCAAATCAAACATTGGTTGGTTACTCCCACAAGCTCTGTGCCACCATTATCCTAGTATGTTTTTCAGGGAGGACCGATGGTAGGCGAAGGCTTTTGTGGCTGAATTGCTGTTTACATTTCTCTATCCAGTCTGATTGATCAACTCTGCAGTTCTGAAATCTGCCTTTTAATAACTGGTGGCCCTTAGAATTTAATACCCATGAAATATAGGATTGAAGCCATGATAGAGAGATTATGGCAGCATTTTGTGGGTGCTGGAATAGCATGGCATATACAGGCTTCTTTGAAAGTTTACAATGAAGCTTTGACTTAACAGTGTGAATTGGGAGCCAAGGTGCTAAAGTTAAAACCCTTTTTATTTAGAAAAGGGAGGATGATGTGGGATGTTCTTCTGTATGCTGCAAATATGTGTTGCTTTTATTGGTTGATGAATGAACATCTTTTGTCCAATGGCCAGGCAGAATAGAGCCAGGTAGGAAATCCAAACAGAGGTACAGAAAGAAAGAAGGTGGAGTCTGAAGGATTCCATGTAGCTACCAAAGGGGTAAGATGCCAGAACATTATCAGTAGGTCATGACCACGTGGTGATACACAGATTTAGTAAATATGGGTTAATTTAATTGTGAGAGCTAGTCAGTAATATGCCTGAGCTAGTCAGTAATATACCTGATGAAACAATTACAATTAATATTTAGCCTCAGCTGGGCGTTGGTGGCACACACCTTTAATCTCAGCACTCGGGAGGCAGAGGCAGGCAGATCTCTGTGAGTTTGAGGCCAGCCTGGTCTCCAGAGTGAGTGCCAGGATAGGCTCCAAAGCTACACAGAGAAACCCTGTCTCAAAAAAACAAATATAGTGGTTATTAGGGAACTGGCAGGTGGGAGAAAATCCTCTATTTACACTAATGTGGGTGTGGTCATCTGAAATATACAAAAGTAATAAGTATCCCTTCTCTATTTTATATTCCATGGGGAGTTCCTTACAATTCCATACAGGCTCATGCCAATGTTTGTTAAATTATTGAACAAGCAAGAAGACAGACAAAGAAGCTACATAGTTTCATTTATCCTACAACTCTCATCTTTATTAGTATTTCAGGGGAAAAAAATAATTAAAACTAAATAGTTCTACTGTGTTTCTTCCTCACTCTAAGATTTCTGACTGGTACCATACAGGATAGAATTATGAAATGCTGAGACACAGTTTTAAGCAGATGAAAACCAATAAGGGAATTAGATATGATGCAACATAGGGGGCTTATTTCCTGTACTAAATTAGATTAAGTATTGTTTTTGTTCCATGAAGATTTAGCCGTGGGTTTGATAGATATGCTTTAGCCATCCCAATCCAAATGTATCATGGATTAAAATAAAATATTAGATCTAAACCTTTGAGATGTACTTACAGTTTGTTCTCCTTCATTATCTCTGCTGGATTGCTTTGAATAATAACCTCATCCATCTACTTTCCAGTTGCCCAAGTGGCCATTGCCATAGCACAAACAAACTGTTACAGTTTTAAAGAATCAAGAATATTTACATTTTTATCATGGAAGTGACCTTTAGGTGATAGATGATTTAAAAAATGATTTATGACCTGGACAACAAAATTATTTCATATGCTACAATAAAATGTGATTTTATAGTTTAGCCTGATCTGTCATACTTTGTCCTCTCCCATTACTTTCTTGTGCTACATTCTATATAAAAACATCAAGCTACCTTAGATATGTAGACTGGAGAGAGGAATCAATTGGGACAAATTAAACCCCTTACTCATAATAATTGAAAAACGGTGTAAAATTCTCTTGAATCATACTAAATGTTAAGTATTTCATTGCAGTTCTCCAGAAAGACAGAACCAGGAATAGATATATATATGTAAAATATGTATTATGTAACATACATTCTGCATATATTTATATACATGCATGTGTGCATGAGCGTGAGTATGTGAGCTCATGATAAATAGGTGACTAGAGTCAACTTATCAAAGCAAATTGGGGCACAACATTATGAGAAATTCCAGGAAAGCACTGGCTAGCTAGAGAGCCTAGAATATTAGTAGCACTGTTCAGCTCAATTATAAAGCTATGAGGACCTACTGACCCACTGGAATAGGTTTCAGAGAGCACTGATGTTTAGATGCAGAATTAGAATGTGTTGTAGGTTCAGGAGAAGCAGTGAGACTTCTGTCTGTTTTTATGCTCTCCTTGGGATACATGGATGATTGGCCTCTAGCCCAATGTATGGTACCTTTGTCCTTCAAGTACACTGAGACTCACATGGCAATCTCATTTGGAAATATTCTCATAGGTACACTCCAAAAACTATGCTTTACCACATCTCTAGGTATTTCTGAATCTAGTTATGATCATACCTAAAACAAGCAATTATCATAAATGTCAGCTATCACAAAATGTATAGCATAATATGCCAACATATATTCAAATGTGATTTACATTGTTTAAAATATATGTACACATATATGTGCACTAATGTAAGGTATATAATATAGACTATACAGAGTATGGCTGCAAAGATGGCTCAGTGGATTAAAAGTGGTCGATGCTCTTATATAGGACTCAGGTTCTCTTCCTAACACAACACACTCAGGGGCTAACAGCGATCTTTAACTATGGTTCTAGAGGCTCAGATGCTATCTTTGGTCTTGGCGGATATTGCACACCTATGATACACAGTAGTACATACTGGCAAACCATTCATATATATAAATAAAATCAAATAGTTAAAATTTTACAAATTATACATAAACATAAGCGAAAGAATTATTATGAACTTCCATTCTCTCACAAATATACCAAAGTTCTGAGAAATGTGTAAAATATTATATAATGTATTCAATAAGTATATCACACTCAATAAACAAAGATGTTACTATTCATAAACAATGGGACTTTTAACCAAATCATTTGCATTTCGATTCTAACCCTCAAATATACCAGTAGAGCACAGAGTGGGAACAATTTTCAAAACCCTATAAAGAAAAAGAACACTAATTGGAATCCTATCGTGTAAGTATTCCCATCTGGTTTCTTATTCCAACTCCTTTGAAAGATCAATCTACTTCTCTTTGAAGCAAGTACAATGGGCAACTCATACAGGCTATGAAGATAAGAACTTATAGGCTTTCTGTAGGGAGTAACCCTAGCCCCGCCCAATAGTCCTGAGGCAGGTACCAGGTGGACCTGGGGACTCGCCCATAAGGGCGGGGTGAAGGAAAGCCGGGATGACGTAAAGGGGACTTCTTAAGAGCGGCACGGGAACCGCGCGCTCTCTTTGTTCTGGCTGCGCTGGCTGGGTTCTTAACCTAGCTCTGGCCTGTGTTTCACCCGGCTGTGCTTGGAATAAAGAGACTTTAATCCAATATCTTTCACCGACTAAGACCCTGTCAAAGGCATGTCTGACACATTTAAATTAAAATGTAGTTCCTGCATATTTTCTCACCCTTTTGGTGTTCCTCATTATGGACACTTCCTATTATGCAATGTAAACCACTCAAGCACCATGCCCAAAAATTATTAGTTTGCTTGGAGGAGTTACTTCTAAAAGATCAGACAACAATGTCAGAAACAGACAAGAGCTTGATGACTGATAGGAATGTGATTTCTACTAGGATGAACATTGGTGAACATAATTTACCCCAAATATTCTGTGTATAATTATTAGAATGTTTATCAAACGGGGTTTGACACTGAGATCAGCAGTAGATACACTCTGATGGATGACATTGATCTTTGCATAAAGGGAAATAGGGAAGCTAAGATTATGGTATAGACAGTAGTTCTGTTACAGAAACTGTTAAGTTCCCCCCTCCCCCCAGTGTCCCCTCTGCAAGGGTCCAGTGAATAGTAGCCTCCCTAGAGATTGTCACTGTGTTTTTTGACCCTAACCTGTGAGCACTATGACTCATCCAGGAACAGATACTTGGTACAGCTGCACCAATTAAATTCCACCTCTTTAAATAGAAGCTTGAAATAGAGAATTGTAAATGCCAAAGGTGGTTGAAGATAAATGATGCTTGTGGTCACACCTCAGAGAAAAGGTAGACAGTCTCTGCTGTAATGTCCCCAGGAGGTGCTCTAAATCCAAACTCTGTAAAAGCATAGTTTTCTTTGAATGCACTCCTCCTGTTTTCTCCACATTTTTACCTATTTGACACAACTAAACCACAAAACAATATCAATATTGTGTTCTAATTTATTCTTTTTATGTTTTAATGTGTTTAATTGAAACAGAATTAGATCACCTCCTCCCATTTTTCCTTCCTCTAAGCCCCTCCAGCTACCTTCCCTCAAAGTTCTACCATGTTGCGCACTGTCGAGCTGATAACCTCTATTTCATTTATTATTATTTACACACACAAATATATACACAAAATACATGTAAATACAATTGCTATGTTGTTGATATATATATATATATATATATATATATAATATATATATATAATATATTATAGATACACAGACAGACAGATAGATAGATAGAGCTTCAGGGCTGACAACTGTGCTTTGGATTACCAATAAGGGAGCTTTTATACAATTAGCTTTTTCTGGAGATGCAATTTTTTTCTTATTTTCTCTCTCCTTGGGCAAAAGCAATAATTTATCCATGGAGATAACAACTAAGTTGCCCAGACTTAGGAATGCATGCATGCCTTTAATCACAGCACTGGGGTTGACAAAAAGGATTGCTAGTTCGAGTTTAAAGCAAGCCTGGTCTACACATTCCAGCCCATGAAGAAAAGGAAAAGTCACAGAAGCCTGAAGAGGGAAGAAAGGAGATCATTCTGGTTTCAAGCAGCCCTGATAGGTTTTGTACAGAAGACAACAATTCCAGGAAGTCTACTCTACAAGAAAGAATGTGTAAGAATGGCCATATTTTCCTTACTGATGCTTCAAAAGGAATACTTTCCCATGTAGTTTCTTAAAATATTAGGTCTCATCCATTTTGCTTTAAATAAGAAAAGCCAAGTTATGTATAGCAATCATGAACCAGAAACCTTAGCATCAGTACATCTTTCTAGCTGGAATTTATCAATAGCTAGAAACAAATGAAACAGCTCATCATTACCTCAGTGTTTCTAGCCTAGAAGGAGTGCCTCAGTGCTGTTTCTATGTTTCAGTTGTTTCCACAGTCCATGGTTCCATCTTCTGAGAGAGTCTTCATTCTTCAAAAGCCTCCATATCTGCATTTGATAATAGCATTTGGGGCCAGGTAGTCGTGGTGCTCAACTTTAATCCCAGCACCCTGGAGGCAGAGGCAGGTGGTCTATGTGAGTTAGTAGACCAGCCTGGTCTACCAGAGCTAGTTCGAGAACAGCCTGCAAAGCCACAAAGATATACTGTCTTGAAAAACAAAAAACCACCACCAACAACAAAGAAAATAGCATTTGAAAATACACCTTCCCCAGTAGTTAAGCAGCTGCTTTATGTGACCTTCCATCAACAGAATTTAGGATCCACAGTTGTTTTTTGCAGTTTGAATCAATCTAATCCAGACTGCTTACTTTCCTAGCAATAGGGCTCACCACTATCCAGAATACAGTGGTCTTTTTGTGTCAAACTGTGATCTGTGTCAATTCACAAGTCATGGCAAGCCAGGCCTCTTTAGCTACCTGCACTTTGCTTGATTTTTCAAGCACATTGGGAGATCCCTAACTTCAGTGACTTTTCCCTGAGCAATTCCCTGAGCACTCTGTAATGTCCTACAGAGTGACATTAATTATTTCAAATATTTGAATAGCATTTATGGCAGCATAGTCATTGGATCATTGAGACTTAGCCACTTATGATACTTTTCAGTGAAATGACATGAAAACCAAGGGATATTTTCAGGCACCAGCTTTGACTTCGGGGGTGTGGGATTTGCTGCCCCTATCGTTCTTTATTCTTTACCAAGATGGTGAGGTTTCTGTGATTTTGACTTTAACTACCTAACAATTCATTGGTTTCATCTTTCACATCACTTTGTCCAAAACAGTCAAAGGCATTAAAGATAAGACAGTACCTCTGTTTTTCAGCCTGTTAACCTAAAACCACCAAGCTTGCTTTGATACTACTGGATTTTTCACCTTTGTTTACATAAGCTGCCAAATTTCTAATCAAACTATTAATTCTCTTTCCTGGGTGAAGAGACAATGCAATGGTTTTTAATCTTGTTGTATGTTTGCTTTTTATAATATTACATTTGCAATACCCATTAGTGTAAGATTTCTATTGTAATTAGGCTGCACTATTATAACAAAGGTCCCAAAAATCCCACTGTGGCTTATGATATCAGATTGACTTTTCATTTATTTGTTCACATTATGTGTTAGCTCTAGAGCTTAGGGCTTCTTCATTGTGTAAAAAAAGAAACTGAAGGATTGTAGCTATTCTGGAAACTTTAGTTCCAACAAAGATGGGAAAATGGCAAAATGGTGTGATCGCTCTCAACGTTTCTATTTTAAAATCACCATATGTAAGTTCTAGCTATATTGCATTGGAAAGACATGGGATCAAGCCTAACATCTGTTGATGGACAGAGAAGGAAAGGTATAGTCCTCTTGAACATAAAGCTAATAATAAAAATAGAGATAAATGATTAGAAACAATTATTCAGCTATACACAGTGTTCCTAGAATTAAAATGAAAATTGATGCAAAGTATTAATAACTATAAAAATTTTCAAGACTTGAGGAAATAGATCACCTATTGACTGATGTTAAAATTTGTAATTTTGGTAATTAATTCTGAAGAAATTCTATCAAAGCTAGCACACTTACAACAGGCCATATCTATGTATTCTTCGGGTTGTACATCCCACATATGAAGCTATTGGTACATGTAAGGAGGCTTATCATGGAATTCTGTTCATAATTAAGTTGATGGAATCTTGAAATTTGCAGGCAAATGGATGGAACTAGAAGAAACCGTTCTGAGAAAGATAACCCAATCACAAAAAGCTAACATGGTATGTACTCACTCATATGTGTATTTTAGACATAGAGTAAGGATTAACAGGACACAATCCACACTTCCAGAGAAGCTAGTAAACAAAGAGGACCCCAAGAGAGACATACATGGTCCCCTGGAGAACGGGAAACAGACAAGATCTCCTGAGCAAATTGGGAGCATGGGGGGAACTATGAGATTGAGAAGGGGAGAAGAGGAGGGGTGAGGAGGACATGATGGGGCAGGGAGGTTGAGTTGGGGGAAGAACAGAAGAGAGCAAGATAAGAGATACTATAATGGAGGGAGACATTATAGGTTTAAAGAGAAGTCAGGCACTAGGTAAATGTCTGGAGAGCTACAAAGATGACACCAACTAACAACAGAGGAGAGGCTACCTTAAATGCCCTCCTCTGATAATGAGATTGATGACTAAATTATATGCCATCCTATAGCATTCATCCAGCAGCTGGTGGAAGTAGAAGCAGACACCCACAGCTAAACCTTGAACTGAACTGAAATACAGTTGCAGAGAAGGAGGACTAATGAGCAAAGGGGTACAGACCAGGCTGGTAAAACCCACAGAAACAGCTGACCTGAACAAGGGAAAACTCTAGGTCCCCAGACTGATACCTGGGAAACCAGCATGGAACTGATCCAGACCCCCTGAATGTGGGTGTCAGTGAGGAGACCTTGGAAATCTATGGGGCCTCTTGTAGTGGATCAGTACTTATCCCTACTTTGGGAGCCCATCCCACATGGAGGGATACGCCCTGAGCCTAGACACAAGGAGGTGGGCCTAGGTCCTATCCCAAGGGATACGACAGACTTTAAAGATACCCTACTGAAGGCCTCACCATCCCTTGGGAGCAGAAAGGGTATGGGATAGGTAGAGTGCTGGGGGTGGCGGGGACAGGTGAGGAGGGCAGGGAGAGGGAACTGGGATTGACATGTAAAATAATCTTTCTAATTCAAATTTAAAAAATGAAAAAAAAGATATGGAACCAGCCTAGAGGCTCATCAATAGATAAATGAATAAAAATGTAAACACACACACACACACACAGAGAGACAGGATGGGGGTTGAGGATGAGACCATCATAAAGAAACCCATTATTTTGATAATAGAGTCTTAGGAGGAGGTCAGATAATAACTATGTCATAATAATACTGTTACTTGTGGAAGTTAATACAACTGAGATTAATGAGAAGTCTATTCTACCATTTTTAGATATGCTATCCATCTTAGTAAGGGTTACTCTTGCTATAATGAAACACCATAACCAAAAATAACTTGGGATGGAAAAGGGTTCCATCCTTATGTCTGCACATGCATAATACATTAATGAAGAAAGTTAGGACAGGACCTCAATCAGGACCAAAACTTGGATGGAGGAGCAAATGCAAAGGCCATAGAGGCATGCTGCTTACTGGCTTGGTCCTCAAGGCTTGCTCAGCCTCCTACTTAAAGAATCCAGGAGGACCAGCCTAGGGGTAGCCCCATTCACAATGCGTTTGACCCTCCCACTTAAAGCACCAATTAAGAAAATGGCTTTCCTACAGCCCAATCATATCTTCCTCCCACCCCTCCCCCACCCCCTCTGCCCAACCACTCCTTATCACAGGGGTTAAGGATAGGGCTAAGCCCCTCTTCCATGCATTAAGGGTGAGTATAGTATCCCAACATAGGGAATGGACTCCAACAAGATAGCTTATGGACCAGGGTTACATCCTGGTCCTACTTCCAGTGGCCCCTCAGGTAGTCCAAGCTTCACAACTGTCTCCCACATATGGAGGGCCTAGTTCTGTCCCATGCAGACTCCATAGCTGTGGGTCTAGAGTTCATGAGTTTCCACAAGCTTGGTTCAGCTGTTTCTGTAGATTTCTCCATCATGATCTTCACCTCCCTTGCTCATATATTCCATCCCCCATCTCTTTGACTGGATTCCCAGAGCTTGGCCTGGTGTTTGGTTGTGGATCTCTGCATCTGGTTCTATGGATTACTGGAATGTAGGCTCTGTGATGATAGTCTATCTGATGACAGGGGTAGGCCAGTCTAGTCATCCTCCCCACTATTGCTAGGTGTGTTAGCTGGGGTCATCTATGTGGATTCTGGGAATTGCCCTTGCATCAGGTTTCTGCCTAAACCCATAGTGCCTCTCTCTATTAAGATATCTCTTTCAGGGCCGGGCGGTGGTGGCACACACCTTTAATCCCAGCACTCGGGAGGCAGAGGAAGGTGGATCTCTGTGAGTTTGAGACCAGCCTGGTCTACAAGAGCTAGTTCCAGGACAGTCTCCAAAGCCACAGAGAAACCCTGTCTTGAAAAACCAAAAAAAAAAACAAAAAAAAAACAAAAAAAAAAACAAAGATATCTCTTTCATTGTTCTTCCGTTGAACCCCCCTCCGCCATTCTGACTCCTCATTCCCTCATGTTCTCATCCCCCTCCCCTCCTCTTTACTGCCCCCTTACCCCAGTTTACCCAGGATATATCAGCATCTAATTTCCCTTACCAGGGTGATCCATGTGTCCCTCTTAGGGTTCTCCTTGTTACCTAGCTTCTCTGGAGCTATGGATTGCCGACAACTCAATCTTATTGAGGCCTTTTCTCTATTGAGATGCCCTTCTCTCCAGTGACTAACTTGTGTCAAGTTGACATAAAACTAGCCAGCACACTATCCAAACAGAATTTTAATAATTTGGAAATGATTTGGACATTTCCATGCCACTTTATACTACAAATAAGTAATATTAAAAATAGGATTCTGGTTGTAGCTCTTTAGCAAGGTAAAAGATGCTTTGGATAAATGTTATATATGTCTCTCCCTCTAATTCTACTCAACTCCATCCAACCTGGCCTTTACATATTTACCGATGAGGATACTCAACATTGCTAGGTTTTGATCAAAATTAAGCATAAGATTCTTCTGCACTTCAAATTTCAATAAGCACTTCAACTTGTTCAGAAACTGAAATTTCTAACAACCAAAGCAGTTTTGTTTTTTCGAGACAGGGTTTCTCTGTGGCTTCGGAGGCTGTCCTGTTACTAGCTCTTGTAGACCATGCTGGTCTCGAACTCGCAGAGATCCACCTGCCTCTGCCTCCCAAGTTCTGGGATTAAAGGCATGCGCCACTAACGCCCGGCAAGGATCTTTGATTTTTTTAAGAGTTCAGAATTTCTCACTTGAGCGGAGCCCTCTCCACTGATGGTGAGAGTAGATGAGGTTCAAAAAAATATGATTATCCCTGACTTGACAGCATTAGTGCTCCTAAACTGCACAATCCTACTGACCATCCAGGCAATGTCAGGCATGGGCTCCCTCTCATGGGATGCACCACCCGTTAAAAAGCAAACTTTGATTGGAAACTCCCACAAGTTCTGCACTACCACTGCCCCAGCTCACGCTGCTGAAAGGGCAGGTAATAGGTCTAGGATTTTGTGGTTGGGTTGCTGTCCAGGTTTCCCTTTGCATAGCCTGCCGAGAACCATCTTGAGCTAAAGAAACTAGAACACAGGAGTGAAGGCTCCATGCCCACACCAGTTCAACCTCTATGTTCAGTGAGCAGAGTGGAAGTAGTCCTCAGTGACTGGGTCCCCCTCAATTTTCAGATGGTGACCTTCTGTATTAGCATCAGCCTGAGTTTTTTAGGGCTCTCCATTGGAGCTCCTGGGCCATCAACTAAACCAAATACGACCCAGCCCCACCGCTGGAAGCCTTGCCTAGGAACTATTTTAATCAGAAGAATCATGACAGTTTGATAATGCGTTTACATTTCTCATTTGGAGAAACATTTCCTACTTGCCCTCCGGGTGCCTTCTTGGGTATGTGCTACAGGGAGGTTTTAATTGACCAACCGAGGAAATCAACTAAGTCAAAGCGCAGAATCAGTGAGGTCTTACCATGAAGCATCTTACCATATAGCCTCAGGCTTCTCACATATATCGTAGGAAGGCGTCTTTCTGCCTCATAAATTTACTGTGATTGATTGAATAAGATGGTACACGTATGATGTCTCACAGCATGCTTGATACATATTAAATGATCAATAAATTAAATATCTGTTTCCTGTGGAGGTTTCAATCTGGCAGCCTCTTTCTATGCATACCCTCTGGGCATGTAGGCTTGCACACTCAGCATCTTTCCCTGCACTGCTTAGTTAGACCCTGAAAGTCAATTTCCATTGGCCTGACTCTTAGTATTAGTCCTCAGGCATTTCATTCAATTTAATTCAATATATATTTTCTGCAAGCTTACCAGTGCTCAGCACACCCTGTTGTTAGGTGTACCGGGTTGCAGAATTAACATGGCTTCCTCTTTGCACCCTGACAGTCTATACTCTAATAACAGAAGTTCACATATCTATGAAAATCAAATATCAGGCCAACGTAGGCACAGCTTTGATGGCCTGCTGGAGGTAGAAAAGGGGCATATGTAAAGTCTGATGCATTTTATTTTATAATTAGGCTGGTACATGATAGTTGGTGTAAGATGTACTCACTTGGTGATGAGTCTAAGGGTGGTTTGGTTCAGAAATTATACAATAATCATTCTGCATCTGAGGAATGGGAGCAAAACATCTAATTACTCAGTTTGTGAATTTTCATTTTTAATAACCAAACACAGCAAAAGCTAATTTATCAGTGAGACAGCTGTACTACAGTTTTTAATTTTTATTTTATATTTGAGATTAAAATTTAATTGTCTTTATCCCTTCCCTTTCCATACTCCAAAGCCCTCCACATACTTCTCCCTATTCTTCAAATTCATGGCCTCTTTTATCAGTAATTATTATTGCACTTAGATATTTATACTGGAAACCTGGGTAACTACTCATTGAACTACATTTTAACATGAATATATCCTACATATTAAAACTTATTTTTTAGAATTAAGTGAAAATTTAATTTCCTCTGATAAATGAGAAAGCAAAATACTTGGACGTTTAATGTCTCTTAAATTCAACATCTCTTAAATCAAATCGCTACGAAAGTGTACTATTAAACAATATAACTATCTATGAGTGACAATGCAAGAAATTCTCTCCCTGTTCTGCTTAGCATCTTTCTATTTGTTTCTCTGGATGTAAATAATCCATTAGAGAGTTGGGTTCTTTTCATATTTATAGATTATGTATAGAAATTGAAAGTTACTGAAAGCTTAAAATTTGTTAACACGTCTTAGGAAACTTGACCTCTTGATCAGAGTTCTATGCTACTTACACAGGTTCACTGATTCATATTAATTTTTCCCCAGTGAAGAAAATGAAACACAGCCATTATTGATTTATTAAAGAAACCATGCCTGAAATAATATTATTAGGGAGGAAATTCACCTTCAAAGGAAACTGGAAAAGAAATATTAATTATGGTCATTTACTGAACTTTTTTGTTTTGTTTTGATTTCAAGGTAAAGAGACAGAATTCCATTCCCTGTCATTAAACTTCCTGCATCTTCTGACAACCCACACTGCTTCAGTGTTCTGGTTGTGATGCAGTAAAGTATACCAAGGAAAGCTAATCTAGTTTCTAACCTTAATAAACAAAGAACTGTTATATGCAGCAACACATAGTTCCTGTACCCCCTAAGCTCAGCAAACACATAAATTACCCAGTCATGAATTAGTGAAGCCACACAGGTACAGACCAGAATCTACATTACCAGCTCAGAATTTTTATCACTGTTGTTAGCAAGGTATTAGGCACTGTAATGGACACACATTGCCTAACATGCTAATGATGCTGTTTTCACACCTAGGGGCTCCATACAAGCAAAAGCAGCCATAAGGAAATAGTAGAGTAATAGAAAAAACAAAGGTTTAGGGAGTAAGAAAAATTCTCCATAACCACATATAGACAGATATTGCTCCTCAGCTAGAACCTGAAATAACTCTTCATGTGATAAGATTTTAAGATACATACAGGAAGAAAAATCATCCTTATAAGTAGAATCGCAATGCTCTATTAAAATTAATTGATTAGCACTTACTTTGGCAGAACTTATAATACATTGATGGCTTAACATTTTGAAGATGTTTAAGGCTCAAGATCTGATATGGTAAAATTGAGCATATGTTGGAGAAAGTATATTAATTTTTAATTTTTGTTAGTAAAATGGAATCAACAATTTATTGATAACTGAGCTATAAAATAATTAAACTTATGTGGGTGATAGGACTCATTCATGCATCTAACAAATATTTACTGAGAAACAAAATCTAAGAGTGTTCTCAGTACTAAAGGTATGTGCAGCAAAAATATTCTGTCCTTGAGAATAACAAAAAGAAAAATAAATTGTAAATGACCTGAATCTGTGTTGATTAATTACATTAAAGGTACCTCACATGACCACACATGAGCACCAAAATGTGTCAGTTAAACACATCAAAGATAACTTCAGAGGCATTCAAATGCATTGATGCTGCATTACAGAAAGAAAGCAAATCACTTCCCCTGGGGTTAATTTGACCAACAGCAAGCCCAAACTTGAACTCCCCACTTTTCACCATGTCTCCAACCTGTCTGTAGTTTGTGGTTTCTGTCTTGCCTGTAGCTTATCTGTTGTATTTATCAGATACGTGCCTGTTTCGTATGTATGCATATATGTACCTAACAAAGCGTTCTGCTCCATCCTCATTGAACAGCACAGAAAACATGGCATGTGGTAGTAATGAGGAATACTTTACAGAAATCTTTTACATACTTTTATAAGGGATTAAATTATTTACTCCTAGTGACCCCAACTGACCCAGTGCATTCATCAATGCATATATGCATCATCAAACTATTTTTGTATGTTTGTTTTTAACAGTTATTGAAGATATTTGTTGTATAAGGTTGCTTTCAACCTGTTGGCTGTTTGCAGCAAATCATTACCATAACACACACACACACACACACACACACACACACACACACACACACACACACACGGTGCTAAGTCAGAGGCATGGAAAAGTCAACAATTTAAGGATGCATACATGCACAACTTAGGTTGTAAAAGTTGATTACATTGGGATTCCAAGGCAAGTGAAAGGTTTTTGTAACATCGTTCTCTTATAGGTAGTTTAAACCGCAAGACTGAGTATATAGAAGGATATCAGGTTAAGTTTTAAGTGACCTCAAGGTGTATTATTTACCTGGCTGTAAGGTTCAGCAGATGCTCCTGTTTCATAAAGCGGAAGGTATTTTTTATAAGGCATGTTATTATCACATAAATGCATTAATAGTGTACAGAAAATTAGAACATGTGCTTTAACAGAGATAATCATAAGTCATAACCATCAAAGGCAATACAGAAGAAGCAACAAGGCTAGTGTTACTGAAACAAAATCTACCAGGAGTAGAAGAGCAAGCAGAGACCAGATCTTACAGAACCAATCACCAGGCTGTGCCAAGATTTTGATCCCATATGTGATATAAGCAATTTGAGGATTCAGGCTAGGAAGCAAATATTCTAGAGTACCTGTTCCTTTAAAATGCTCACTTACACATTCCAAATATCACCCTGACTATAATGTCAACAACATATGTAAGGAAGCCATGGTAACACAGAAGAAAAATAAAGCAGTGGGCGGAGTTCAGAAGTGGTGGCAGCTGAGTTTGAGGAAAAGTGCCTGTAACCTTAGAAACATGGATGCAAGAAGATCAGAGGTTAAAGTTAGCCTGGACTACATAACAGTACATCATCTCACTAAAGGTGGAGGTAAATGGGGGATCTGGTCATCAATGAGAACATTAACTTTTCGTGTTGTTTATAAACTTGTAACTCTGTATTACCTTGGCTATTTGAGACAAAGTTAAGGAAATATAATGCTTATATATATTGTTTATATCAATGTGCCTAAGTAACTTGTATCATTGCTATGACAAATACTTAGCAAAAGCTGCTTAAGGAAGGAAGGGTTTGCTCCACATTATGATGCCTGGAGATACAATCCATCATGATAGATTTACAGTATGTGGAGCAGACAGTGGCTGTTCACATTATTGTGTCCACAGCTAGGAAGAAAAGAGTAACATGTGATGATACTCATCTGATGTTTCCATTTTATCCATCTGGCAATTAAGATGTTTCTTCCCACCTTGCTGAACCTCATTAAAGGCCCAGGGTTTGAGTTCAAGATTATCTTAGATCCTGTCGAGATGGGGCTATAAGCCATCACACTGAGTTTTCCATAAAACTATAGTTCCTCCACTCCAGAAACACCATGTTTGGTTCTGGTTACGATGCTGCAAGGATAAGAACATAGATTGGAGAAAGGTCCACAACAGTAAAGAAATGTGTCAGAGACAGAGATCTGAGAAATGAATATAGTGAGGGGAAAATTAAGAAGGCCTGGTGTAGACAGTGGGGAATACTGAGATTTGAATTCAGCTCAGCTGCTAGCACATTGATGAATACTGAGCAATGAGATCTATTTTTGGCAATTGTGAATAATACTGTAATACATACCTATTGGCAAGTATGTCTGTGCTATACTGATTGACAGTCCTGTCATTATATGCCAGGAAGTGCTGGAGCTGAGTAATATGAACACTCTATTTTTAGTTTTCTGAGAACTTCCATACTGATGTTTCATAGTAAATGATTCATTTAAATTCTACTAGCAGGGTATAGGTTCCCTTCTCCCAGAACAATACCAGAATTTGTTTTTTATATGATAGTCAATCTAGTTGACTAATGATTTTGAGTAGTTTTCATATGCTTGTAGATATACATGTATCTTTAACTGTGATCTATTCTTTACTATAATTGTATTTTTAAGTTTTGTGAAGATTTCATATTTTGGTACTTCTACCCCACCCTCTACCAGCTCCCACTAATTCCATGCACCACCCACTACATACCCCTCAAATTTATGGGCTCTTTTCATTTAATTTCTATTGTTAGACACAGAGAGACACACGTGTGTAGACATGTATGTATATTTATGTCTCTGTATGTGTTACTGCGTCCATTTACTGTTGCTTATAGAAATCCTACAGGAGAAACCATTTTCATTTTCATAAACAAGTATAATTTTAAACTATCCTGATTTATAAAAGTTTTCTAGTAATTTAATTAGCCAATTCATAATTCTGTTGTTTGGTTTGAGAGTATTCTTATTTTTAATTTCTTTATTAGTGCCTGTGAGTATGTGCATGTGTGCCTACAAACATGATGTATCTGTAAGCATGACCACAGGTGTGTAGAGGTCATAGGAAAATTGTGTGTCATTGGTTCTATCCTTGTACATTTATGCATGTTCTGGAGATTGAATTAAACACAGCAGGCTTCTGCAACAAACACCCTTAGCAACTGAGTCATCTCACCAGCCTTTTTGTTTTTGTTTTTCCTTTTCTAGATCCTATATATAAAATCTCTGTACATGCATACCTAACTGTGTGTTCTTTAGGCAGTATCTTCACCACCAAATTATTTCCTTGGCTGTACAGAAGCCCTTAATTTCTGCAGTTTCATTGACAAATCCTTCATAATATATCCTGAACCATTAGTGTTGCTCTCAGAAAGCCCGTGGCTGTGCTTATACCCTGAAGTGCTTAGTGGGCAGGTATGATTTTTCATAAGTTGGGAAACATCATGCCCAGGCCTGCTGGCATTTATTATTCTCCCTCATTTGTCACTGTTTGGGGGATTAACATCGCATCCCTCTACCTTGTCTTTTGCTTTCTGTTTCACAAACCCTTAATAAATTATTAAACTCTATCAACCTATTCCATATTACAGAAACCATATATCTGTTTTCCCTTTTCTGAAAAACTCTGTTGCCTATAGTACAGATTATGAATTTGCTTGTACAATTTTTGAAACTGTGAAAAACAATCCTTTTTATTTCTTTTTTATTGATTGAAAGTTTCATACACACATGCAATGTGTTTTTGATCAAGTCCACATCTAGTTTTCTCCCCTCCAATAATTACCCTGCCCCCACCACTATTTTATCCTAGCTCTCTCTCTCTCTCTCTCTCTCTCTCTCTCTCTCTCTCTCTCTCTCTCTCTCTCTCCCTTTCTCAAATTAAAATGCAGTTATATTGCCCCAGACTGGTGATGAAGAATTGAAGTTGAATTTGAGATCCAACAGAACCAGGGAACTCTAGGCAATCACAGATCAGGAGCCCTTTTCTTGGATTCTATAAAGCTTCTTCCAAGATATCTCAAGGTTCAAAGCAGAAATAGAGAAGCAATGAAAAACATACAGAGAAGTTTTCATCACGTTCACCAGATATACTCAGAGGGTAGAAAGTCTCAAGGCCTATTGGGAGCTGTTTACATAATATCTTCGGATGAACTAAGTTAAAGGAAGGAGAAATCTTGCCTGTAGGATTCCTTGGGCAGGCAGAGGCATTTCTCCCAGGATAATAAACAAAGATCTAAGGGATCATGCATTAGAGTCTATGTTATATGCAGGCTACACAATTACATTGTTTCTCAATTTTCCTTTTCTCCCTGAACACCTTCCATGTCCCCCATCCTTGCTCTCTCTCAAGCTCTTATCTTTTTAAGTGTGTTATTGTTAACATATGTATATATGCATAAAACATAAAGAGAACCTGCTGAGTCTATTTAGGTTGCCTCTATGCATATGATTTCAGGTATCATATGCATGACACTTGATATTAGATAACCAGAGGCCATATGCATGAGCTGACTAATTCTCTGTCTCTGTCTGTCTGTCTGTCTGTCTGTCTGTCTGTCTCTGTCTGTCTCTCTCTGTCTCTCTCTGTGTCTCTCTGTGTCTCTCTCTGTGTCTCTCTCTGTGTCTCTGTCTCTCTGTCTCTGTCTCTCTCTGTCTCTCTCTGTCTCTCTTTCTCTCTCTTTCTCTCTCTCTCTCTCTCTCAGCAGTCCTTAGTTGCCTGTAGCTTTCTGTACAGGGTTGGGGCCCCACAAGATTTCCTCATTCCCCCACAGTGTATCTACTCATGTTGTCATTACTCAGATCTTGTTTAGGAAGCCATAGAGTTAGACTGATATCTGGGAAACCAGCATGGGACTGATCCAGACCCCCTGAATGTGGGTGTCAGTGAGGAGACCTTGGAAATCTCTGGGGGCTCTTGTAGTGGATCAGTACTTATCACTAGCATAGGAGTGGACTTTGGGAGCCCATCCCACATGGAGGGATACACTCTGAGCCTAGACACAAGATTTTTGGCCTAGGCCTCTACCAAAGGATATGACAGACTTCGAAGACCCCCCCCATGGAAGGCCTCACCCCCCATTGGGAGCAGAAAGGGTATGGGATGGGTAGAGTGTTAGTTGGGCAGGGGGGGGCGGGGGAGGAGGGGAAGGAGAAGGACCTGGGATTGACATGTAAAATAATTTTCTTTCCAAATAAAGTAATAAAAAAAAAAAAAAAAAAAACAAGAAATCCCTGTCGTGTTGGCAGAAACAGTCTCATAACAGAGTTCCTGTTTCTTTGGCTCTTACATTTTCCACCCTGACGTCGATGTTCCCCCAGCTTTAGCTTTCATCGTATTGCAGATGTATTGTATCCATCCATGCTGCATACCCCACAATCACTTGTTCTCTGAATTTTAACCATTTGTGTTCTCTGTAAAGGTCTCTGCTCCAAAAAGAAGCTTCTTAGAGTTAGTATCTATGGGTTTAGGATACATATTTATAATGCAGTTAAGAATTATACTGCTCTAGTAAAATGGTGGTCACAAGCTCTCCTCCAAGTTCCATTACTTCATTGACTCCAGGGAGTTGGCTTGGTTTCTAGTAGCAAGCATGATTTCCCTCCTGCTGAGCAGACTACGTGTCCAGCTAAGTAGCTGTGGGTGACCACCAAGAAACAAATTCCATGCTAGGCATTGTTGTGACTTAGATTTCACTATTGCTTGTTTCCCTCCTTTGTCCACTTGCATAATATATTTGGGTTCTATGAAATCTAGGACCCAGAGAGCAGGCTTCCAGGGCCAGATCTAACTCAAACATCCAAGTCCTGTGTCCAAAGTATGCAGCACCTTTAGTGATACTTCTTTACCTTCACCCTCTGGGCAGCAACTAAGGGCAACAGTAATATTCTGCACTATTTTGGGTATCTCTTAGACTCCAATGACAAAAACTTGCAAAATAGTTTCTTATGCCTGGTAATTCATTTTTTATTAGACTATATTAGAATATCATTTACAGCTCCTTGAAGGAACATTTTAGCCCAGGAAGTTTGGCTACAGATCGAACAGAAAGTTCTCAAAAGAAGAAAGAAAAAGGACTAAGACATGTTTGAAGATATTTATCATCATAATGACTAAGGAAATGCAAATCAAAACAACTTTAAAATTTGACTTTACCCCAGTCAGAATGACTAAGATAAGCAAAACAACTGACAACAAGGCTGATGCATAAAATGGAAACTTCATTCACTATCTGTGGAATTGGAAACTGGAACAGTCATTCTGGAAATCAGGGTTCTTCTCAGAAAGCTAAACATAACTCTCTCATGTGACCCAACTATATCAGTCCTTTGCATATGCACAGAGGACTTTACATCCTACTCCACAGGTACTTACAAAGACATGTTCACTGCCACTCGGTACACAAGAGTTAGGAAATATACACAACAAAACTGTCCTACAATTGATAAGTAAATAATGAAAATGGGACACAGGAACACAATAGAATACCATTCAGCTATAAAGAAAAATGAAATCAAAACCTAGAAAAGACTATATTGAATGAGTCCTGGTAAGACAAACTTTGCATGCTATCTCTCCTCTGTGGTTCCTGCCTCCAAATTGTAATATGTTAGAATGTAACCTGGAGTGACCAGAGAAACCAGGAAAGTACAAAGGGACTAAGGGGGAGAGCAGTCGAGAGATGTCTTGATGGTAGTAGGCAACAAGTAATAGCAAGAGGAAAAGGGATGGACTTTTAATTGGGTGGAGAGGTCACTATAAAAAAAATTGGGAGTGAGGGAAGTAGAGAGGGAGGAGGGAAAAATAACTGTAAGGATATTTGTGGCAATAATGAAGCATCATTATTTTTATTTGCCTAAAATTACAAATCATATATAATTATGTGTGTATAGATATATTGTATATATAATAGCATAATGGAATTCTGAAAACATATTCTTAGTTATTTTGCATGGCTCTTGTTTCTACTCTTAGCTTTGTATTTTATCAAGGTTGGCTCCTTCTCTGTATCAGGAAACAGGCACTCATTTCCATTTCAGCATACATTTTACTCATTCCGGTCAGTCTCACTTTACATTAAAGCTCTCAGTAGAGGGCTGCACATCCAGGCTTAAAAGCCAACTTGAGCACTTTTCTTCATTTGATATGTTTCTTCTTGAAGCTCAGGACTCATTTTTACAATATACATGAGTTACCTGCAGATCTACCATAATCATTTAACTTGAAGTGTATATTTCTTCTCTACTTAGAGAATGGGTCTTAAACAAACTCTCTCACCTACTTGATGAATGAATAATAACTGTGGTTAATTATATACTTGCAAGGTTATTCCATTATAGAATTATAACAAATAGTGTATCTGAAAAATCCATATACATTAAATAGTTCTTGAAACAGTATGATAATTATGTCACTCATCCAATTCAAAAAGTCTTATTAGAGAAACATTATATATACATCCATGTAAAAAAAGAACACTCCAAACTGGAAGGTGAATACATTCATCAGGGTGTCATTTGAGAGAGAGATTATAAAATTGCAGTTTCCCACATTAAAATGTAAATTACAAATACCTTTAGAAATAGTCACTCCTTGGATGCAGTGGCTTTTGGTGATTGGTATAGCAACAGTTATGTCAATTTCCTGTCACCTTTGCAAATGTTCTTTTCCTTAAAGTCATTATAGAAGAATGCAACTTAGCACAAGTGTCAGAACATTTATTTTTTAACTCGATACCCACTAAAAACACCAATTTTATTTAGTTATTGATTTAGCAAATATTTATACCTAATATATGCTCTAAGTACTATCAAAGCGGGAGGGTTTAAGTCAAAGATCTATCTCAGTCAGACATGATGGTGCACTCCTGTAACCACAGCATGTGGGAGGTGGAAGCAAAAGAATCAGAATCACCCTCAATTACATCAATAAAAATAGATAGCTCTCACAATGTCCCACAATCTGACACTGAAATGAACCAAACTCCTTGAAAAATACTCAAATAGACAGATTTATAAGACATACTTATAATTCCAGCACTCAGGAAGTGGAGGCTCCTGCTTGCCATAAGTTAGAGGCCATTAAGGGAAACATGGTAAAGTTCTGTCTCAAAGTATTATTTTAAAACCACTGAAATTAGCAGTGTGCCATTAGAAGAGGGGAGAAACAAACACTGTGTCCTAATAATGCAGCCAACCCCTTTGGCCCAACACCTTATTATCACCCTTACAAGACATGTCCTAAATTAAGGAAATTGGATATGCAAATACATGAGATGATGTAATCAATGGCTTAGGAGTTGAAATAAAGATGTCTGCTAAGCTCTCCTGTATATGTTTAACATATTTGTTCATGTATTGGCAGGGATATCGTTTCTAAACAATGTTTCATATGTGTATTTCTTCTCTATAATATAGACTGGGAGCTCTAGAGAAGAGAACTATGTCTACATTTGGCATTTTTCCAAATACAAGATTCATACATTCATGAAATGCTGTAGCTGACTGTAAAGGACAGACCCTGCTTACCATGAAAATTGAATTTCTTAAATACGAGCTTACAAATGATTTGGCTGAGGTAACACATAGAATTCACCAGTGTTTATATAGAGAAAGGCTCTGTGAGGGAAAGTTTGTGAGCCGAACTGAGAGAACATATTCTCATCAGACGCATCACATCTGTAAGATCAGCACATCCTTGCTTCTGCTGATTATAGAGCCATACAAAGCTACTGCAAACAATGCACTGGACGTTCCAAATCTTGTCAGTTTGCTGTTTCAGCAGCCCATAGCATTGTACCCTTGAGGTGCCCTTGTAATCTGAGACTATCTCACAGCCAAACCATGCTGGATCGATCAATACAGACACTAGGCTTCAACTAGATGGACGATTGTGTTGTTGTTTATTTTTAAGTCTATGTTCCTACACTATTCCAGTGAAATGTAGATCAAGGCTTCTGTAAGTTCTTTGGTATGCTAATAACAAGATTGTGCATATGTTACTCTTTATAACTCCATGGCTTATTTGCATACCGTGTCTATGAACTTGAACATCTATTAAGGCCTTTAACTCATTTACTAAATGAAGATTCTAATACATCACTGGGTCTCTTAAGATTTAAATAGAATATCATATTTAGACATCAGCATTGAAAACTAAGATGATAATCAATAGTGGTTATTATAATTGTTTTCAATATGCATCTTTTATTCATTATTTTTATTTATTTTACATACCAACCAGCTTCCCCACCCTCCTCTCCTGCCATTCTAAAGAAGAAGTAAAATATTTGAAAAAGAAACAATAAACTAAATATCACAAAATGAAAAACAAAACTAGAAAAATATACTTAAGGCCTAAGATTTAGGGGCTAGAGAAACGACACAGAAGTTAAGCACACTGGCTTAACTGGAAGGCCTGTGTTTGGTTCCTACACCCACACAAACATTTACAATGGTCTATAAGTAAATCCTGGGGATCCATCATCCACTTCTAGCATTCATGGACACTGCACACACATACGCACAGACTTACATGCAGGCAGAACACCATATGCATAAAAATAAACATTAAACATTATTAAGAATTACATAAGATTTGAGTAACCATATTATGTAAAATAATAGCCATCCCAATTAAAGGGCAAAGATCATTAGATTGTATTTAAAAGAAACAAGTGAATAAGTAAAGGTAAAAGACCAAAAACTGTGCTGCCAACAGAAAACAAATGTTAAGTCTCAATGCACAGTTAAAAATAAAAGGTTTTAAAACTGGAATTGATGGAGTTTAGTCACTATAATAGCTGTTGTAGTTTTCAGGTGTATTTTACTAAATGCAGTCTGTGTGTGCAGCTTTTGTATGGTGATTGTACCTCAAGAAATCTGTAAAGTATGTGAGGAAAGACAAAAATTCTGAAATCTTTGTAGCAGTGAAAACCAACCTTTTGTAGATGTTCAACCAACTGCGGAAGAATATAAATGCTACTCTGGTATGTCAGAGTACATGCATTGGTAAACATTACCTACAAAGCACAATACAGTATATGCTTCAGGCTTGGTGCACAAAGAGGCTAAATCACGTGTATCAGATGTTTATATAATCATTAAAAGGTTTAAAATATTCTTCTTAGCTTTTGTTTGTACACAATCAGACAGAAGGCCAGGCATGGGCACACAGAAATCGCTTTCCATTTTCTGCTGTACAAAACACAGCACTACAGTCGTATCAGGTGTTTAGAAATGCAACTGGAGTGACTTGGGAGAAAATTTGAGCTGGCAGAAAGCAGAGGCTGGCATTCTGAGATTAATGTATCAGGTCCAGACATAGATTTTAAAAAACAGATCTGTCTGATTCTGGGTGGAAGCTACAGTGGGTACAATAATTGAATGCAATGATGATTCAAACTGTAGGTTCATATCGAAATAACTTCTTCCCTAAAAGAGAAGACAAAGAACAGAGACAACCACATCAGAAAATTTGAGCTTTCCAACAATATTTTATAGATTATTGACATATGCTGGAAGATATCTGTACCTAGACTGCAGGCAATCGTCAAGCTGTTCTGAGTATTTTGTTCTTTGGAAGCAAGAATCAGACACTGTATAAGTAGAAAAACAGGTTGATATAGGGAAAGCAAACCACATACATTATAAGAAATTCTACAGGTTTCAATGTATGGATGATGCTATTTCATCTCAACCAGAACTACAACCAAAACTTAAACCACTAACTGAATAAATATAGACCATTCCTTCAATTTATGCAATTGTAGTAGTCTTATAGCAAGTACTAGTGAATTAAATATTCATTATCTCATTCAATTCTTAAATTTTTTATGAAAACTAAGTATATATTTGAAATATACTAATAACAATAGATAGCATCAAGGTAATGTTCATCTCTGTCTTGTGATAGTCACCAAACCTTCAGTTGACATATGCAATTCCACAGTTTGAATCACTTAAGACACAATCTGAAGATATGTAGTCTATGTAACACCAGTGGTTGTTATGGAGAAAAGTTAAGTGGTTAGAATAGCATGTTTCTAATATCTTTAATAGAAATATCTTTAATATCTTTATACAAATATACACATCAAACAGTAAACAGGGAAATGTACTGAGATAGACAGATAATCAAAATCAATGTGAACAATAATTTCTAATGGAAATTTTTATTTTTATCCTATTTTTACTATATTTTATTATCATGTTTTTGTTTTATTTATTAACTTTTTCTGTTTTATTTTTTCATTTTTTCCTTTGAGATATTTTATTTTTATTTACTTGTTATTTTATTTTGAGGCTATTATGTATCTCAGCCTGGACCTGCAATGTCGCCAAAGGAAATCTCGTGTTTCTGATCCTCCTGTCCCCATGTCGAAAGTGCTGAGATGACAGGCCTGGGTTCACACCATGGCTGGTTTGCATGGTGATGAACATGGAACCCAGGGCTTCACATATGCTAGTGAAGCACTGTGTCAACTGAGATGCATTTAAGGCCCCAGGTTCACTCCTTTGCTCTCCTCCTAAATCTGTCATTTTGCTATCTTAGAGCAATCATAAATACATTTCAAGGTAGCATGTTCACCTTACCTATCATGTAGCACTTCTAAAAGCAAAAGAAACACACTCTAAACCTATAATGATAAGTAATGCCATAACCACAGCATGCACTGAGTAGCCATTCATGGCCCTCTGCAGAAAATTATTTAGGACAGCAGTCTCTCACTGTCCAGTTCAAATGAGTGTGCAAATTTAAACACTTATTACTGACAGTTATTGTGCCAACTTGCTCTTATAGAACCCACACACATAAAATGAATATTTACCATAGGAAATATGTTGAAATGACAGTAGATGTGTTGGGGAACTGGATCCATGAGACTGGGAAGACAACTAGGGGTTAATTTGTAAGGTGAGTGGGCCAAGATTTTATAAGAAAAGACATTTGCCAACTCAGGGAAAGACCTCTATCAGACACCAAAGAAATAAACTTATAAAACATGGGGAAATTAAAAAGCCTCCCAACAAGTCATCCACATGTATTAAGTACACTTTGAGGGCCTAAAAATGCCTACCAGTCTTTTCAGCTATAGAGATGAACTTTAGCAGATGAAACAGACAGAAATCTCTGCTTGATAAAGCACAGAATCTAGGGGTAGATGGTTTTTAAAACTCAACGTGCCAAATGTCAGATGTTGTTAAATCACTTAGAGGTAAAGGGGAGCAGTATAGAATTCCATGGCATGGTAAATCAGGGATTACAGTTTTGGAAGAGGGAAACAGGAGGCTCTAAATGAGAAGCTGACATTAAAGAAACCTGGCTACACAAAGAGTGTGTGCATAAAAATATCAGGCTGTGGGATAGCAGGTGAAAAAGATACTTTGGTAGGAACGATTTTGTGTAAGCATTTTAGAATCACAGTGGCACATTAGTCATTGACCGTCTAAGAGAGGCATAGTTGTGTTCATTTTAGTTAGCAAAGAAAATAAATAAAAGATAATAATGCCTTACCAGATGTAAGTTAAAAGCAGTCTACTTTGATATAGTAAACAATATTTATAAAATTTGAATAGATGATAAACATTGTAAAGCCATTGTAAAGCAAAATACTTCTCTGTACCTTTGAAACAATATTTACATATTACAAATAAAGTGTAGATACCCAACATGCAAACACCTCAATTACATATGTATTTCTATATGCATTGACTTTATCAGATTTTAAATTTTTATTAGCTTAAAAATTATTTAACTTCTAAATAGGATCAATTAAAACTCATTTTCAATGTTAAAATGTATTCTATGTTAAATCATTTTAGATTGTATAATTAAGAAGCAGTTATTTCTTTAACAAAATATAAATACTTGAGTGAATGAGTATCATCTGAGATTTCATAAGAATGCTATAGGTCAAGTTTAGAAATCATATTCTTTTAAGAAGTATTTTATAATAAAATATCGGCAAATTAATTACATATTACTTACACAGTCAGGTCAGGTTTTCTTAATTCATTACCTGTATAACACTAGTGTGTAACTGTGTCAAAGAATGGACTGCTGCAGATATGTGCTTTCTGTTGAAACTGATACTGATATGGGATAAGTGTGTGTGTGTGTGTGTGTGTGTGTGTGTGTGTGTGTGTGTGTGTGTGTGTGTGTGTGTGTGTGTGTGCTCCTAAGGACTGACTATGAGGTCTCACACGTGCCAGGCAAGCATGCACATTGATTATTGACACTGAGCTATAATCTACCTTTTTTTTTTCTTTTACTTTTTTTTTTTTATTTTTATTAGTTCAAATTAGGAACACGCTTGCTTCACATGACAATCCTTCCTCCCTCTCTCTCCCCTCCACCAACCCTCCCCCCAACATCCCACCTGCCCCCACCACATCCACCCATCATTCCCCAGGATGGGTAGGGCCCTCTCAGGGGCTCCCCAAAGTCCACCACATCATCCTGGGCCGGGCCTAAGCCCTTCCCCGTGTGTCCAGGCCAAGACATGGGATGGGCTCTCAGAGTCCCTTCCTACACCAGGGAAAATACTAATCCACTACCAGGGGCCCCCTAGAGTGCAAGAACTCCTAATTGACATCCATGTTCAGGGGTCTGGATCAGTCCCTTGCTGGCCTCCCACACAGCAGTCTGGGGTCGATGTGCTCCCCCTTGTTCAGGCCAGCTATTTCTGTGGGCTTCACCAACCTGGTACCAAGCCCATTGATCTTCACTCCTCTCTCTCTGCAATTAGTTTCCAGAGTTCAGTTCAGTGCATGTCTGTGGGTGTCTGCCTCTGCTTCCATCAGCCACTGGATGAGGGCTCTAGGATAAAATGTAGTGATCAGTCTCATTATAGGGGAAGGGCATTTAGGATATCCTCTCCACCATTGCCTAGATTGTCAATTCGTGTCATCCTTGTAGATCTCTGGAAATCTCCGTGGTGCCAGATCTCTCCTCCAACCTATAAAGGCTCCCTCTAATATGGTATCTCTCATCCTGCTCTCCTCTATTCTTCCTCCAACTCAATATTTCTGCTCCTCCATTTCCTCCTCTCCTCTCCTCCTCCTCTTATTCTGGCCACTCCCCCTCCCCTCCCCTCATGCTCCCAATTAGTTCAGGAGTTCCTGCCCTTTTCCATTCCTGGGGTCCATGCATTTTTCCTTTAGAGGCCTTCTTGTTTCCTGGTTTCTTTGCTGAAGAGGATTGTAGGCTGCTGGTAATTCTTTGCTCTATGTCTAAAATTCATATATGAGTGAGTATATACCATGTTTGTCTTTTTGTGACTGGGTTACCTCCCTCCAGATGGTTTCTTCTAGTTCCATCCATTTGCCTGTGAATTTCAAGATTCCATTGCTTTTTTCTGCTGAGTAGTACTCCATTGTATAAATGTACCACATTCTCTCTATCCATTTTTCAGTTGAGGGGCATCTAGGTTGCTTCCACGTTCTGGCTATTACAAACAACGCTGCTATGAACATGGTTGAACATTATGTTCTTGTTGTATGAACGTGCATTATTTGGGTATATACCCAAGAGAGGAATTGCTGGATCTTGAGGTAGACTGATTGGCATTTTTCTGAGCAACCGCCATACTGATATCCAAAGTGGTCTTACAAGTTTGCACTCCCACCAGCAATGGAGGAGTGTTCCATTTTCTCCACATCCTCTCCAGCATAGATTGTCATTGGTGCTTTTTATTTTAGCCATTCTGGCCGGTGTAGGATGGTATCTCAGAGTTGTTTTGAGTTGCATTATTCTGATGACCAATGATTTTGAGCACTTTCTTAGGTGTCTTTCAGCCATTTTAGATTCCTCTGTTGAGAATTCTCTATTTAGTTCTGCACCCCATTTTTAAATTTAATTGTTTGGTGTTTCGGTGGCTAGATTCTTGAATTCATTGTATATTTTGGAAATCATCCCTCTGTCAGATGTGGGGTTGGTGTAGATCTTTTCCCATTCTGTGAGCTGTCGCTTTGTCTTATTGACTGTGTCCTTTGCCTTACGGAAGCTTCTCAGTTTCAGGAGGTCCCATTTATTAATTGTAGATCTCAATGTCTGTGCTACTGGTATAATGTTCAGGAAGCAGTCTCCCGTGCCAATTCGTTCAAGGGTATCTCCCACTTTCTCATCTAGAAGATTCTGTGTGACTGGAATTACATTGAGATCTTTGCTCCATTTGCACTTGAGTTTTGTGCATGGTGACAGATATGGATCTATCTGCAGTCTTCTGCATGTCTGAATCCAGTTGTGCCAGCACCATTTGTTTAACATGTTATCTTTTTTCCATTGTATAGATTTAGCATCTTTGTCAAAAATAAGTTGTTCATAGGTTTACTCATTTTTTCTTTGTTTTTTGTTTGTTTGTTTGTTTTAAATACAGGGGTTCTATGTGTAACTGTCCTGGCTGTCCTGGAACTTGCTTTGTAGACCAGGCTGCCTTTGAACTTACTGAATTCACTGAGCTGCACCTGCCTTTGTCTCACAAGTGCTGTGATTAATGGCATGTGCCACCACTGCCCTGCCTTTTTTTTTTTTTTTACTTTAAGACAAGGCAACTTTTTTTCTAAGTTGCCAAGTTTGCCTTTGAACTACTTCTGTAGTCTAGGTCAGCCTTGAATTTTCAATACTCTTGCTTTAGCCACCTGAGTATCTGGGATTAGAGATCTACTCTAGCATATTTACCCTGTGGAATTAATTTTTTTTTACTGTTAATAACTCAATCCATTTACCAAAAAATATTTTAAGGCTAAGCCTTCAAAAACAATGCAGTTCTATCATAGTCAATAGAATATTTAACCACTAACATAATTGTTAAGGATCTACCTTAGCAGAAATATAATGCCAAAAGTATTCAAAGACTGAGGTGTAAATGAATTAGAGGTGAATTTTGAGCTGTGGGACTCAATGTTATTTAATACTATTTCCTAAAAATACACAAAACAATCTTTTTTATGGTCAAGTATGGGTATCCTCACAGATTTGTAGCCAAGTATTATGTGTGAATGTGGAAATTATCATGTACACATTTGCGTGAGTATGTTTACTTTTAAAAATCAGCTTAGCAATGGAATCTTGAAATTCACAGGCAAATGGATGGAACTAGAAGAAACCATCTGGAGGGAGGTAACCCAGTCACAAAAAGACAGGCATTGTATGTACTCACTCATTTGTGGATTTTAGACATAGAACAATGGATTTCCAGCCTGCAGCCCAGGCTGCCGAAGAGACTGGTAAACAAGGATGACCCTAAGAGAGACATACATAGTCCCCTGGAGAAGGGGAAAGGGACAAGATCTCCTGAGAAAATTGGGAGCATGGGGGGATTGGAGAGGGAACTAGGAGGATGAGAAGGGGAGAAGAGGAGGGGTGAGGAAGACATGATGGGACAGGGAGGTTGAGTTGGGGGAAGAACAGAAGAGAGCAAGATAAGAGATAATATAATTGAGGGAGACATTATGAGTTCAAAGAGAAATCAGGCACTAGGGAAATATCTGGAGAGCTACAAAAATGACACCAACCAACTATCTAAGCAACAGAGGAGAGGCTACCTTAAATGCCGCTCCTGATAATGAGATTGATGACAACTTCATATGCCATCTTATAGCATTCATCCAGCAGCTGGAGGAAGTAGAATCAGACACCCACAGTTTAACCTTGAACTGAACTGAAATTCAGATGCAGAGGAGGAGGACTGATGAGCAAAGGGGTCCATACCAGGCTGGTGAAACCCACAGAAACGGCTGACCTGAACAAGGGAGAACTCTTGGTCCCTAGACTGGTAGCTGGTAAACCAGCATGGGGGACTGATCCAGAGTCCCTGAATGTGGGTGTCAGTGAGGAGACCTTGGAAATCTATGGTGCCTCTTGTAGTGGATCAGTACTTATTCCTAGCATAGGAATGGACTTTAGGAGCCCATCCCACATGGAGAGATACTCCCTGAGCCTAGACACAAGGGGGTTGGCCTAGGCCCTATCCCAAAGAATATGACAGACTTTGAAGACCCCCCCATGGAAGGCCTCACCCTCCCTTGGAAGCAGAAAGGGTATGCGATGGGTAGGGCATTAGTTGGGGGGGGGGACAGGGAAGGAGGGGAGGGAGAGGGACCTGGGATTGACATATAAAATAATTTTCTTTCTATTAAAAAAACAAAATTTAAAAAAGCAAATCAGCTTAGCTAATTTTCTAAAATTATAATTGTTCTAATTGAATAGTTAATTTTGTCAATATTATTGTTTATGTTTACTGCTATATATGTATGAAATTAAATTCTGAGATGCAAAATATGTTTAAAACATGTACAAAACAAAAAAAACATTAGCGTAATAACTAAAAAGGAATTTTTTTCTGTTTACACAGCTTGCAGACCGGGATTCTATAAAGCATTTGCTGGGAACACAAAATGTTCCAAATGCCCTCCACACAGCTCAACCTACGTGGAAGCAACTTCTGTCTGTCAGTGTGAAAAGGGTTACTTCCGGGCAGAAAAAGACCCACCTTCTATGGCATGTACTAGTAAGTCTATGAATTTTGTGTTTGAAAATTCTGTTTCTATTCATTTTGTTCTCTGTGTTATAGAAGTTTAAAAATAAGTAAATGTGCAAATCCCAGGGGCTTGAACAAAGCATACACCAAGCTGAGGCAGAACCAAGATCCTCCCCCATAACAAGGCTGGGCAAGGTAATTAAGCACAGGGAACAATTTCAGCAAAGCCAGCTAAGTATTGTGGACCGGTCCTGATGGCACTGCTGGGAGCCTTACAAAGAGACTAAGGTACACAGCTGTCACATACATGTAGAGGGCCTAGGTCAGTCCCATGCAGGCTCTCTAACTATTGGTCCAGAGCCCATATGCTCCCACAAACTCAGGTCAGCTCTCTCTGTGGGTTCCCCCTTAATGACCGCCCCCCACTCATACAATCCCTCCTCCTTTTCTTCAGCAGGATTCCTGGAGCTCAGTTCAGTGCTTGGCTGTGGATCTCTGCATCTGCTTCCATCAGTTTCTGAATAGGGTATCTCTGATGGCAATTCGGCAGTCACCAATCTGATTACAGTAGATGGCCAGGTCAGGCATCCTCTCCACTATGGCTAGGAGTCTTAGCTGGAGTTATCCTTGTGAGTTCCTGGGGGTTTCCCTGGTGCCAGGTCTCTTCAACCCAGAAATGGCCAAGACATCTCTTTCTTTACTCTCCCCCTCAGTCCTGCCCCAACCTGGCTCCCATACTCATGCCTCCCAACCTGCTTCCTCAAGTTCCCATTCCTCCATCCCTCCATCCTGCCCCCAGTTTGCTCAGGAGATTCCAAGGAAAATTTGTAATCAAGTCTTTGTGACCAACTTACAGACAAGGAGAGTGATTTTGAGTTTGTACACCTCTCTCTCTCTCTCTCTCTCTCTCTCTCTCTCTCTCTCTCTCTGTGGGATATTCAAATTAAATACAAATGACATTTTAACCAGTGTTTGAAGAATTTTAAATGATTTGTTGGTGGTGGTTGTTTTCCACTCTTAGCTCTTTTACTCTTTAGGTGCCTGCCACCAAACTTTCAAATAAATACATGGAGTCTTATTTTTACTTATGAATGCCAAGCCCTAGCTTGGATTGTTTCTAGCCAGCTTTTCTTAACTTAAATTAGCCCGTCTAACTTTTGCCTCTGTGCTTTTACCTTTTTATATTTCTGTATCTTCTCTTTACTTCTTACTCCATGTCTGGCTATGTGGCTGGATGACTGGTCCCGGTGTCCTCCTCCTTTTTCTCTTGCTCCTCAATTTTCTCCTCCCAGGTTTTTCCTCTTATTTATTCTCTCTGCCTGTAAGTCCTGCCTACCATATCTCCTGCCTTTCTATTGGTCATTCAGGTCTTTTTTAGACCAAGCATATGTTTTAGACAGGCACATATACACATACACATATATACACAGGCACATATACACAGTATGCCCATAGCTTCACAGAGTTAAAAAATGAAACTTAAAAGAATTCAGCACATCTTTGTATCACTAAACAAATATTCCACAGTATAAACAAATGTAACATATCTTTAATATTCTACAATAATTTGTTTTCTATTATTTTAGAATTTTGTAGTATCTATACATTTTTTTAAATGTATCACTAAGATACACAGAAATGGAAGGTCACTCTTTAGTTTTAATCTCTTTTTAAATTCATAAACAATCTATTATAGGTGACCATTTGCCCTTTTGATGATGAAATGTGAAATTGAGAATTATATAATTCATAGAACAATAGTGATAATGTTTCATTTTTAGGTTTTCATAAGTTTAAAGCATCCCTTTTAGAGACGTGATTATATTTCATTCTTTGGGAATTTCATACATAAATATAATGAAATATCATCACTACCCAAAAGGACTATGCCCCTCCTTAACTTCCCTATATGTTCCAATATACCACCATCTTAACTTTGTCATTTTCTTTTTCTTTGTTCCTTCATTCATTCATTTGTTCCTTTCTTCCTTCATTCATTCCTTCCTTTCCTTGTTTTGACAATCCATTATGCCCAATTAGTCTTGGCCACATGTACCTGGGTTAGGTCCCATTAATTTAAACACTGGACAACTGCCAATGACCACAAGCTCAAAGAGGAACCAACCTTGTTCGGTGCAATGGAGCTTGTGATTTTGCCAGTTTTATAAGTGATTTGGATTGACTCATATATTTTCTCTTCTGAATGTTGTTATGATGTATTTGAATTTTATCATTAAAATGCTTGTAATTCACTTTTTCTCTCCAATAATGCAAATGCCTTGGAAAAGCAGCCATATTTGGTTGTATCACTTTGAATCACTTCTTTATTGCATTTAGATTTATGATACATACCCTTCTGTATTTAATTTGCCTTGTGTCACTTTAAATAACTATATCAGAAAAATTTACTAAAGATCCTCATTTCCACTTGAATTGGAAATATCTTTGTCCTGTTATTCACTTCACTTGATTCTGTTACACAATCTTTCTTGGAACTATATGTGGCTTGTCCTAACATTCTGTTGCATCTTCAAGACACAATGACTAAAAAACACACTCAGTGAAGGGATGGATTTATTTCAACTTGTTAGGTGTACTCAGTCATTGAGGGAAGTTAAGGAAGGAACTCAAACTGTATTTTGAAGCAGAAACCATGAAATAATGCTGTTTTCTGCCTGGCTCCCATGTTCATGCTCAGCTAGCTTCTTTAAATAGCCTAGGATCACCTTCAAAGGGAATGGTGCCATCAATGGCAGGCTGGACATTCTTTTGTCAATTAAAAATCAAAATAATCCCCCATAGACATGCTCAAAGGACAAGGTGATTTAGACAATTCCTCAAGCTAGGTGTTCCTCTTAGATGAGTCTAGACTCTTGACCGTGTTAAGGAGGGCATGACTTTCAATTTGAAACATTTGCAATCTCAATTTCACCCTCCTTATCTACTGTTTTATGTTATAACAGTAGTTTTTCTTGTTCCTTTGTTAGGTGTTAGCTTTATTCATGTTGCTTGTTTATCTTTCTCAGTACACTCTTACTCTCTCCCATAGTTAGAACTGTCATCTGTAGGTAGACAGTGTTGATAATTTTGTATAGTCCCAGTTTGTGTTCTGAGGACCAAAGTCTTCTAGCCTAAGGGTTAAGGTATTTGATCACCTGTAAATCCTACAGAAACCTGCCCACTCCTCTGACCAAATATACATGTTGCCTTTGCAGACTTCCTGGACTTCAAAGATGCCAAGTTTGATTCCTTTTTAGTGACAGCATCACAACCATTTGAAGAGTTCTCTCCATTAGGCTTCTTAGGGCTGTTTACATTTTACTTTGCAGGATCAAATATCAGCTCTCAGGATGGTTATTTTCTGACCAGTCTTTCAAAACTGCCACCTGTCCCACTTAATGTTTTTTGTCATCCTGTCTTATGTTTTATGCACTATATTATTCTTTAAAATCCTTGCTTTATTTCTATACCTGTGTCTCTGTTTACTGTCATTTTATCACATCAGACTAAAAGAGCCCCGGGAACAGTGACACTTTTTGTAGACTGCAACATCACTGCTCTCAGAATAGTACCTGGCATACAGAAGGGCCTTAATATTTGATGAACAGAGAAACTAATCAGTCCAAGCTTAACTTGACAGATCCAGTTTTATTACACTCAACTTTCACTTACTCATCCATCCTTGTTCTATTTTCCTTAACTTTATGAACCTTCATTTACCATGTTTTCAAGAGGAGACCTAATTGTACTTCAAATCAAGAACATGCAAGGTCGACACTCATCTTATCTTTCTCCCTCCAATGTTAACTGTAACAAGATGCTTGAAACATTCCTAAAACCCACTTACACAGAAAAAAAACATCCTTGCCAATTTAGATATATATTATTAAATTAAATCATTGAGATCCTTTTCAATCAACTGTATGTCAAAAGTTAGAAGAAGTTAAATATGAAATGTTTTCTCTGATATCTTAATATATTTCATACACACTAAACTTTATTTCTCAGGTAATTAATTAATGTAAACTCTGTACTTCCCAAAGGGATCTGTGGAGGCTACTCCACAGTGCCAGACCTTGGACAATTAGGGCCATTTCTGAGAAAGTTAAGAGTTCAGATAAATGACTATCCTGGACTTTGCCAGGTCAATACTCACTGAATTTTTTCTTTTGTTTGTTTTGTTTTTTGGGAGTTTTGTTTTGTTTTGTTTTGTTTTGCTTTGCTTTGGTTTTTTTGAGATAGATAGGGCTGTTCTTTGTGTCTGAAAACTAAATAATAATATAAGTGTTGCTTTAAAATGTACTTATTGAAGCCAAGTGGTAGTGGTGCACACCTTTAATCCTGGCACTCAGAGGCAGAGGCAAGCAGATTTCTGTGAGCTCAAGGATAGCCTAGTGTACAGAATAAGTGCCAAGACAACACAGAGAAAACATGTCTTGAAAATAAAACAAACAGCAAAACAACAACAAAAGTACTTATAAAATAGACATATGATATATGAAATGTTAATACACAGATGAGTACAAGGTCAGGAAAACAAAACAAATCTGTGATTCTAGAACTTTTCCTTTGCTTTTTCTCATGATTTTAAATCATCAGCACTTTGCTTTAGAGCAACTGAACACATGCTTCAGGATTTACCCATTTAATTATCATTTACATTGCTTACTTAGAAAGGTTCCAACAGAATGCAAATCATGCATGTGCACACCTCTCCTGCACACCAGTAAACACACTGTTTGTATTGGGATTGTATGAACATGTAATCAAATACCCTACTAGTAAAACAGTTTCTGGCAACTTCCTTCTTAATACACAGGAGAATATCCTGTCTTTGTATTTGATATACAATGACAGTGATTGGGAAGGAAGCATAAACTTCAATTTACTTTTGCTCTAAAGTGAACACTGTAAAGCATGGTTTCATTATTGCTGGAATAATTGGCCACTTCAGAGAGTCATTATTTTCCCATTCTTATTTTAAGCAGAATAAATGCTGCTTGCAGTACAGCAGGTGGGCTCTTGCCTTTCAGCTGCTCTAATCAGGACCTGCACTTCCTGGATGGGTATGGGGGGCCCTCAATCAGATCCCTGGGCTCTGCTTGCTTCCTCCTCTTTTCTGAGCCTTCTTTGTATTTTTTTTCTAGTAATCTTTCCTCAAAATGCAAGTTTGTGCATGAAAGACATCAATCTTGGGGCTTGACTGTGCACATCCCACGCTAAAGCACAAAAGCAAAGTTGATGGTCTAAGTGACCCACTCTAAACACAATGCAGCAGCCACAATTTTGCAGAAGTCAGAAAGAAGGAAAACAAAAGTAGTTTTCATGACTTCTAGCAGGCTGTATTTTATTCTGTGTTTGTTCTGTTATAGAAAGGATCTCTTAGTATGTCCTGAGTATATTGCGATATTATAATTTCAAAAATTAAAATGACCCTATGCTACAGACCAGGCACCTGCATTGTTCAATCCCAGCTTCACCAGTATAGAAGATGTTGCCATCTGAGTTTAACAAAATATTCTAGCCACAGTCACTTCAATAGATATTTCCACAATTTCATTCACTAAATTATCTGGGAAATCTATCTTTATTGGAAGAATTATTGAAAGGAGAGTCTGCTGATGTTGAAGAATCAGTAAAAACCTGTTACTACTGTAAATCTCTCGCTGGCTTTTCAAATAAGATTTGGAGAAAAGTGTCCCACTCAATATTTTCAAATTGCACATAGGAGATTAATTATCCAAAAGTACCTATAGTTTCAAAGAAAACATTCATAATTATCTTGTCAACATATATGTTTCCAGAAAGATTTATTAATCTTTGTTAATTAATCATTAATCATTTAATCATTAATTTATGTTTGAATCTACTTACTCACTGTTGTTGTTTTGCCCTGCCAAATTATGATAATTTAATCCTTCTGTATTTTTGTTTCCCATTTCTAATGATGCTGTTTTAAAGTAATTGAATCAAGTAAAAAAAAAGCTCATTGTAAGATTACATTTTTCTTTCATGGTAGTAGGTAAATTGTTTAATATCAAAGACCTATCAACAACTCATTTTCTAGTTCATGTTTTCCCATTTATTCTTGATATGAGCAGCTATAATTTATTTCTGTAATTCATTTTTGTAGTATTATCATTGATTACATGAAATGAAGTACTAAGGATGCACTTTAGATTTAGGTTCATTTTTCAATGCATACATGAGAGGCATAGAAGTGATCAGTTCTGCCCAAGGAAAGCAGATTTGCCACAAAGGGGAAAACATTTAAATCTGAGTAGAATTTTTCTGCAATGCAGAAAGTAAAGCAATCTATAAACTGAATACACAGAGGTATTCTTGTGTGACACTATTCCTGGGAAGACAGGAACAAACATCTATTCACCCAGATAGCATAATAATACAGGGCATAGCAAGGAGACCACCAAACACCAAAGTCTAATTTCATGAAACATTGAATTATTTTGAGGTTGCTTATAGAAATGTGGGGGGATGGGTACTAAAAGGAGCAAGGGTAACTCTAAAACAGATATTCCACAAAAAGTCCACCCTAGCAAAGGCAGCAACTCATGAAAATTGAAATCCCAGAGCTACCTACACAACTCAGGGAGCTCAATAGGCCAGAGTCTCTCTTCTAGGCAGCTCATTTGATCTGAGCTTCTTTCAGATTGTTCCCTGGTATCTGTCTCTCCAGAAGTCTTTACTATTTACATAATTTTGAAGAGAGAGGGGCTGAATGTACATTGTCATTTAGGGACTTACTGAGGCTTCTTAGTTGCTTACTTCCTGAGTCAGTAGGAACCTCTTCCAGGAATTTTTTTGAGTCTTTAGACCGTACTGTGTCTTACAAAGTGTTGAAAGAAGAAATGCTGACTGATAGGATACAATAAAAAGGAAGGGAAGATTGAAGAATGGACCATGGTCAGGTTGAGAACCTGGGACTATATTTCACAAATGAGTGACACTTAGTCTATTCATTTATATTTTTTTTATTTTAAACTTTAAAAATGATATAAAATCTAAAATATTATTCAATTCTTTAAACATAGTACTATAAAATGTTAATGGATACCCATTCTTTATTTTAGAAATAAGTTTAGTTGTTTAAATTAAATGTGAGAATATTAAAGATGAGAAGACAATTTGACTTCCTATGCTGAATTGTGTGTTCTAAAATTTTTGAGTTGACAATAATTTGAAGAAAATAACTGCATAAAATGCTTTCTAATCCTTCTTTGCAAGGATTTCTATCTATATGTAGACTATAGTGTGGTAAAGTTACAAGAAAAATAAAAAAGCTCTCCCCATTATCATGCCTTTCCTGACTGTCTCTCATGGAGCTGTTGTACCTTCTTATACTAATTGGTTTGTTATTGCTTTTCATTCAGACAAATTGTTATAGTTCTTTCCTTGTGTCAAGGTTAGAATCATGGTTTTTGGTTTTTTTGTTTGTTCATTTTTTGGTTTTTTGGTTTTTTTCACTTCTATCCATTTCCAAATACATAAATATGTAAGTACTGAATTTGAAAAAATAAAATGTGTTCTAGAGTCCAATATTCTCTCAATAGATGTCCCTGTTAAATATACTTTAAAGGATTTAGGCGTATCATTACATTAACAATGTAATTGTATATAAAAACGAAAATCAATATTGAGAGATGACAGTATGATTCCTAGAATTTTAATGTAAGCCTATAAAGAAATTTGGGAACTAATTTTTGGGTATTATTAAGGTCTAAACTTGTACTTTTTTGCTGACCAAAAGATTTACCTTTATTTAATTGAAATCACAGCCATACACATTTACAAAACTATTTACCTAATCATTTCTAGAAGGTTATATATTTTTAAATGTTAATTTCATATGGATTAACATTGAACTGTTAATCTATCATTTTTAACATCATCTACATGAAAATTTTGCTTTATGCTAGGAATTAGTATTATTACACACCTTGCAGTTATTAAAATAAATAGGGTAGCAACTTAAGAACTAGAAAATTTGGATAACAGGTTATTCCAGTTCATGGTTTCATAAATTGTAGTCTCTAGTTCCATGTATCTATTTCTGTGAGTCATCATCAACACAGATCATCAATCATCAAGGCAAATCATCAAGGTGGGGAGGGTGTGTTGGAACAAAGTGCTCACCTCATGCCAGCATGGACCCAGAGAAAGCAACAAAGGGACCTAACTTTCAATATCCCCTTAAAGGACACACCCACGATGACCTAATTCTTCCATCTAAGTTCTGAGTAATGAAGTCCTCACAGCCTTCAACAGCAGCACCAGAGGTTGGCACCAGAGTGTTTATCACACGACTGTAGATTTCACATTCAAACTATAACATTTTGATATAATTTTCTTTCTTATTAGTAACTAAAAATAAAAATGAAATCCATTATTAGCTGTATGTCTGATCATTTTAGGTTGACATTTTGTTTAAAAATTCTTTTTAAGAATAACATATGTGACTGTCCACATCTATATCATGATTGTGACAATGGGTGCATAAGTGTCTACAGTTGTCAGAATCCTTACTGCACTATCCACTGACAGTGAGTCATTTTTTAAGCTTGTAAATTTTATCCCCCAAAAGACTTTTTAGAAAAATTCTTTAAAATAGTATAGGGTACTACTCTGTGTATTGTATATTCAGAAATGAATGAGAGAGTCAGTGGGTATAAATTCAGTGAAGGAAATATAATTAAAGTAATTGAAACAGGGGCTAAAAAATTGTAATACTAAAAAATTGTTTTGTGTGTGCACACACTGGATTTATTTCAACTAAAGAGTTCAAAAAGGGTTTATCTAAGAAAGAGATATTGGGGCTGATACCCAAGTGACATGAGGAACACTAAGCTTTGAGCAAGGCCAAATTTCACACACAAGAAACACCTAGCATAAGCAGGTGGGGAGAAGGCCAGGGGTCTGGAGCAGGTGGTAAGGGAAGAAGCTGTGTAAGAGCCAGACAGCTCTGCTGTGCTTTCTCTCCTAACTTCACACTGCCATGAGCAATAGAGTCATTGGTGTTTGGGATGCTGAGGATCAAAGCCAGGGCCTTGTGCATGCTGGGAAAGGGATTGACTGATGAGCCACACTCCCAGACTATTATGTTAATTTTGTCTCTGTAACTGTAAGGTAAAAGGAAAATTGTTTTAAAAAAAAAGAAATAACAAGAAGTAACATATTATCATTAAACAATTGTAAGTCTTCACCACATCACACAAAAGCTGAAATATAATCCTTAAATTTGTTCTACTTCTAAGTTAGCCTTTATTTAGACCAGCGGTTCTCAACCTGTAGAATGTGACCTCTTTGGGGGTCAAATGACTGTTTCATAGGTGTCATTGTGAAAAGACAGACATTGACTTTATGATTCATGACAGTAGCAAAATTACAGTTATAAAGTAGCAAGGAAAATAATTTTATGGGTGTGGTCACCACAACATGAGGAACTATATTAAAAGGTCACAGTATTACTAAGGTTGAGAGCCATTATTTAGATTATTCTGGAGAATTTTAGTATTACTTCACACATTTCCTAGATAATGCGATGCAGTGAACCAATTTGGAGGAAATGCTGGAGTCAACACAGCAAAACAAATTGTATTACTTTTGTTCCGGTGGCAACGGGCCAGAAGACTCTTATTTGAACACTGAATTTGGTTTTATTTTATATCATGTGGGATTTAGTATATTGCACAGAGAGATTTTGAAAGACACAGTAACACTTTAAACTGATTCTTGTTTAAAAAATAAAACTTACAATAGCTATAACATACCCAGCCAATGCGGGGTGAGAGGTAGTAGCATCTGTGGAACCAGCTGCTTTCTGAGGAATAGGAAAAGAAGAAACCGTTGTCCTGGGTCTTGGGCATTTCACTTGAGCATTGGGCTTTTATTCTTTCAAAGTGTGAAGGGAAAATCCAAATTGAAGCAAACACTGTCTGTGAGCAGAGACCCTATTTGAACATAACATTACTAGTAGACAGTGTAGCAACAATTCAGTCAGTTTTACTGTAAAGCTTTTTACGTCCTGGGCTTTACAACTGCCACTAAAGGTCAGAGCAATTGTGCTCTCATTATAAAGTCAGGCTGGAAGACAAGGATAAGAGCTGTCTTCTATCCAATGTGAGTTATTTGTTTTCCCAAAGGAAAAAAAAAAAAACAACAACAACATAAGGGAATCCCTAAGAGTTTTCAATACAAATGTCTCTAAATGCATCATTGCTGCCATGTTATGTTTTCTGGGTGTCATATAACCTTTGTATAATTTATAAATGATAACAAAGCAATCAGGCCACATTCAGAAAAGCCCAGTGACACATCATTTAGTTGAATCTGAGGATTGGAATTAATTGTCTCTCTTGGTTCCAAGTTCTAAATCTTAGTAAATGATTCAGTACGTGTCATTACAGCTTAATATTTGCATGAAATCACAGTTTAGCTGGCATAATTTAACAGCAATTAAAAAGCTATTTAATCATCATGCAAATTGGTATGAGGGCCCTTGAGTAAGAAGGGTGTCTCTATTCTTTAAATTTTTAACATATGTCCAAGCAGATAGTTATATACTTGTGAATACCCATAACATAATTGATAATGTTTCCTAGTTGTAGAGGTATATGTGAATAATAAATCATGTTATTAATTATAAATAAGTGAAAAATCAGCAATATGAATGTGTCACAGTGAGGCATTATTAGGAAAATGAATTTTTATCCCCCCTGCATAAATTTAGGAACAAGGTAAAATGCACATTTGGTCCTGTGTTCCTCCATATTTTCCTGTCTAAAGGCACACATATCTGTAAGCCCACTGAAATATGGAATGACATAAAGCAAGAAATTTGGCAACCTTTAATAAAAATTCCCATCGACTTTCTAGGTCTAGCGTTAGGTGATAGAAATATGGATTGGAGGAGGTTCTTGACTATATGTGACTGACATTAGAACAGCACAAGAGGAAAGAAGAGCTGGACAACACTTCTCAGTATCTCACCTAGATTTATGGCTAATATTCTGCTCATCAGCACTATATAGGAGAACTTATTGCCATGCTCCCTGTTCTCAGACCATGCACCATGCTTTACATTGATATGCTTTTAAATCATATCACTTCTGTACTTTAAAACCTTCAAGTAAGGCTGGGAAAATGACTCAGTATATAGAAAAAGCCCTTTTTGGTGGGGGCCTGAGTTCAAATCTCTAGAACCCACATAAAAATGTAATGCATAGAGCAAGCTTTTTATGACTCTAGCTCACCCAAGGAGAAAGAAAACAGACATGGAGAATACCCAAACACTTGTGAATTATACCCACTGGAAAAACAACCAAAGACACCATGTATCAAAAAAGTAGATGGTAAAAACTGGCTCAATGTTGTCCTCTGACCTCCATGTGAGCTCTGTGTCATACGAATGACTTCACACACACGCACGCACGCACGCACGCACGCACACACACAAACATCCTTGTGTTGAACACAGGAAATTTTCTAGCTGGTCTAGGTAGTAACTATCCTGAGTTAACTATGGTGCCCCTTCCTTGTCTTTACAACTTACTTCATGGATTCTCTATCTGCTTTCTAATCCAGGTGCTTCCCTGTCTGCTCCATGACTTTTAAGATTTTTCTTGATTGCAACTACATATTTTTGACCCCTAATATTCTTCCCATTACTCTGATAACTTTTCTTATCACTTCCAAAGCTTTCTCATGATGTTATGAAGAGTTAATTCCTTCTGATAGATTTTACTTTAGTCCCTGACTGTTAACATTCAAATTCTTATCATTTGAATCCATTAATCTCATTAATCTGTGTTTTTTCTTCTTCCACTAAATGTTAACAGCAATGAAGCAGGAGTAATGTCTACCACATCCCATAGAGTGTCTGTCATAGTGTAGTCACTAAATAAAGTGTTAACTTAATGAACAAATGATCATAGCCTGATATTCAAAAGATTGCCTACAACACAATTTGAGTTTCTGTCCTAAGAGGATGTTGCAGAATCCCCACCTACTGAGCAGTTTCTATTGATAAAAGAAATTTATGGAACTATTCTAGATATCTTAAAACCAAATTCTAAGTTGTGGCAGAATATTGGTTGTTCCTGTACTTGTATAATGAGTTATTTTTAAATTTTTTCTCATAAACATATTCTCACAGTATTTGGATTCCATGGCATTAAAATGGCCCTCAACACAGAGTCTGGCACTGACGAGACCCTTGGGTAATATTTGTTCAATGAATGGAGAATAACTGAGATGTGGAAAACTAGCATGAGTATGAAAGATAATTGGTATAACTTTACAACATGACTGGTGATGAAAATCTGTTGAGTACTATATGTATTGTTATATGTATAGAAAAACAGAAATAATGTGTCTTTAATGACAATGAAGAGAGGGTTGGCTGAATCTTCCTTAGGGACATTTCACAATGAAGGTCTAGGTTAATTATGTTTACTGAACATCATCTAAATGATTTTAACTGCTGTCATAATGCATATATGACTTCAATTTGGGAAGTCCCTATGAAAGAGTTTTATGCTGCCCCTGATTATCATTTCTGTTTCTAAATAGTCTTCCTACCCTAAATTTATGACCATTTATTACCAATTGTTAGAAAAGAGATTCTATGTGTTTGGCAAATGAAATGAAAGGGTCATTTATCTATACAGTAATGACAGTGTGAGGGCTGGAAGACTGGACTGTGTGCTGAGTATACATACCCCAGTTGGTTTCAAATTGTGAAAATGATAATAAAATTAGTGAGGACATAAGGATGACCATCTCATAAATTTATAAGTCCCATCTATTACATATTTACAGCAAACAAACTTTAAAAGTGTTCTTTGGGAATACATGGACTTTGACATTAAATGTTGCAATTTAAATACTCAAAAGTTAAGAAATATACTATAGTTACCCTTAGAGACTTTCTCCTTTCATCAGATATTTAAACAAATTCTTTATAGCTCCTGTAAGGAAATGATCCACAATTAATAGTAAAGATCAGCAGCATGAAAATTTCAGTGTAATATCACCATCATTCATTGTTCTACCCATGAACATATTGTTTTCTCATTGCTTTTCTCTAGGGCCACCTTCAGCTCCTAGAAATGTGGCTTTTAATATCAATGAAACAGCCCTCATTTTGGAATGGAGCCCACCTAGTGACACAGGAGGGAGAAAAGATCTCACGTACAGTGTAATCTGTAAGAAGTGTGGCTTAGACACCAGTCAATGTGAGGACTGTGGAGGAGGACTCCGCTTCATCCCAAGACACACTGGACTGATCAACAATTCTGTGATAGTACTTGACTTCGTGTCTCATGTCAATTACACCTTTGAAATAGAAGCCATGAATGGAGTTTCTGAGCTGAGCATTTCTCCCAAGCCATTCACAGCTATTACAGTGACCACAGATCAAGATGGTAAGTCCCTTTGCTGTTCTCTCAAAATTGTCTCCCAGTTCTTTTTTATCCTTAATATGCCTGATAGGCTTGTTTAGTTGTGATGTCTATGGTTGTTGTTTATGGTGATGTTTATGTGATGTTTATGGTGATGTTATGATGTTTATACACCACAGACATGATCTCATTGCTTTCATTCCTCTTCAAGATAAAGAGTTTTGTTATATCCTAGGCAGTATGGCCTGATAAGATAAAATGCTTCAATGTAATGAGTGTGTATTTAATATAGTGTGATGCCAATATTTCTTCATAAGTGCATATTTAATTTTGCCAGTGAAAGCTAGCTATAAATAAATGTTGCTAAATGTACTGAGTTTCAATTGGCCCCGTCATGCTGCCATCCTTTTTACATGTCAAGTAAAACAAAACATAATGTTATTTTAATTATAATTAATCTTTATTTTAAAAAACATTCCAGCTAACATGCTTTTATTTTCAAACTGTACCCAGCTTTATTAAAGACACCTTCCATAAACAATCATGGTATTTCATGCAGGACATGGACAATCACTACACTAATGGTATACAAGAACTTCCTAACTCCCTTCCTGTATAGACTCCCAAAATCAGAGAGCCACTGTAAAACGTGTTGAAGCCTTCATTCAATGCTTTGAAAAGGGAAACGAGCTTAGAATAAGCTTGGCATTTCACCATAAGGAAGTTGTTTAACAGTTTTCACAAGATGACCCTGGTTCCGTCTACTGCTGTCAATCAACAAAATAATACAACCCAATATCAGCATTCTTTGTTGTACAGTAGAAATCAAAGAATTATGAAATTTAAAATGTCATTTTAAATATATATTTATCTATGTGTTTACATAATTTCCTTCATGCATATAATCTTATTCTAAGATTATAAAAACTTCATTGAATCTACCTCTCTATCACAAAGAAATAATATAAAGTGTTTTCTACGTTTTACTTTTTAAACAAATTTACTCATTTGTTTATTTATTTTACATCCCTGCCACAGTTTCCCCTTCTTCTCCCCTCCATCACCACTCTGTTACTACCCCCCAATCCACTCCTCCATTTCTGTTTAGAAAAGAACAGGTCTCTAATAAGTATCAACAAATCATGGCATATCAACTTGCCTTAAGACTAAGCAACTCAAGCTGGGCGTGGGTGGCCCACGCCTTTAATCCCAGCACTTGGGAGGCAGAGGCCTGGTCTACAAGAGCTACTTCCAGGACAGCTTCCAAAGCCACAGAGATATCCTATCTTAGGAAAAAAAAAAAAGATTCAGCAACTACCCATGTATTAAGACTGGACAAAGAGACCCAGTATGTGGAAAAGAGTCGAGTAGGAGATAGTCCCACCCCACTGTTAGTTGTCCAACAAGAGGAACAAGCTACAAAACTAACATATATCTAGAGTGCCTAGGTCAATCCCATGCAGGGCTCTCTGGTTGTCAGTTTGTTCTCTGTGAGCCCCTATGAGCCCAGATTAGATGATTCTGTGGGGTTTCTTGTGGTGTCCTTTACTCCTCTGGCTCCTACAATATTTTCTCCTCCTCTTCTGTAGAATTGTCCAGACTCCACCTAATATTGGTATCTGTTGCCCTCAGTTGCTGGATGATGACAATTGGGCTAGGCACCAATCTGATCACAGGAGATGATGGCCATTTCAGGCTAAATATGTGCGATTGCCAGGAGTCTAAACTGGGGTCTTCCTAGTAGGTTCCTGGGAGATTCTCTTGCACCAGGTTTTTTTTTTTTTTAAGATTTATTTATTTATTATGTATGCAACATTCTGCTTCCATGTATATCTGCACACCAGAAGAGGGCACCAGATCTCATAAGGGATGGTTCTGAGCCACCATGTGGTTGCTGGGAATTGAACTCAGGACCTCTGGAAGAGCAATCGGTGCTCTTAACCTCTGAGCCATCTCTCCAGCCCCCTGGCACCAGGTTTTGAACTGGCCCTGAAATGCTCTCCATTTCAAGTAGTCTGTTTCAGCACTCTCCCCCTCTACCACCTCAACCTGATCATTAATGTTCCCTTCCACATTGGACCTCAGTCCGCTCATGAAATCTCTTCTATTCCCCTTCCCAGGGAGATCTGGGGCTCCCCTCACAAATCCTCCTTGTTATCTAGCCTCTCTGGGGCTATGTATTGTAGCATGGTTATCTTTTATTTTACAGCCAATATCCACTTATGATATATATATATATATATATATATATAATATATATATGTTTGTCTTTCTATCTGCGTTACCACGCTCAATAGGATTATTTCTACTACCATCCAATTGCCTTCAAATTTCCGCTGTCCTTTGTTTTTAACAATGAGTAATACTCCATTGTGTAAATGTACCACATTTTTTTTATCTATTCCCTGTTAAGGGATATCTAGGTTGTTTCCAGGTTATGAATATTACAGATAAAGCAGCTATAAACATAGTTGATTCTCTGCTTAGATGCTAAAAAAAAAAAAGCCTTTATAAAATCCAGAACCCCTTCATGATGAACATTTTGAAAAGATCAGGAAACAAGAGACATATCTAGACATAATAAAAACAATATAGAGCAAGTCAATTGCCAACATCAAATTAAATGGAGAGAAACTCAAAGTAGTTCCACTAAAATCAGGAACAAAACAAGGCTGTCCTTTCTCTCAAGAATCAGCTGTGTGAAATGGCAAATACTTCAGGGAATGAACAATGGTAAAAATAATGCAAGCTGTGGGTCTATTGTGTATTCCTCTATGTTCAATTCCAGGGGTTAACGCTGATGTTGAATGTCAAAGGAGTTCATAGAAATTAATGTGCCAGAACCCAATTTTAAGACTCCTTCTTTCTACCAAGTTTAAATACAATATCCCATCACTCTATTTGCAGTATCTTTGAGAATGTCTTCTCAAGTCCTGGAGGGGCATTTCTAGGTTATTTGATAACACACAATAATTTTATCCTGAAGAAAACACAGTGAAATGGTTTGCCTTAATCATTATAAGTATATATAATTAAATTATACTAAAAATGGAAAGTGAATTTAAATTCACGCAGTGCATTTTGGGGATGTCCTAGTAAAATATACTTGACAGATGATTTATAAACATTAATGTCTGGTGCCAGTAATTTCACCAACATCCAATTAGCACCATTTAAGTTCTGCTAAGGAGAAGCTCAGACCACACTGAAAACTAAAGTATAAAAGTAGGTGTTTCCAAAAATAATATGCAAGTTCTTCGAGGAATGACTGGAAAGATGGGACTAGGCAAAATGAACATGGGGCTGGTGTGAAGAATTCTAGATAAAAGAATCAAGCAAGAAATCCAGGTCCAAGGGACTGACATAACATCATTTCACAGAAATTCAAGAAGATCCATGAAAGAAACTGAGTGGGGTAGAATATTATTTTAAGATGTGTTATAATTGCTTATACTGTGGAACATTTGTTTAATGATGCAAAGGTTTGTTGCATTCTTTTTAGGTTATATTTGTTTAACTCTCTGAAGCTGTGATACTTTGCCTGTCTAAAACACACCTGATGGTCTAATAAAGAGATGAATGGCCAATAGTGAGGCAAGAGAAAGGACAGGCAAGGCTGGCAGGCACAGAGAATATTGGGAGTAGAAATCCGGGAGAAGAGGGAATAGGAGAGAAATAAAGGGGCAAAAAAAGGAGGAGCCAACCACCCAGCCATCTGGTCACCCAGCTACCCAGCCACCCAGCCACCCAGCACCCAGCCACCACCCAGCCACCCAGCCACCCAGCCACTCAGAAACCCAGCTACCCAGCCAGCCAGCCATGGAATAAGAGTGAAAGTAAGATATACAGAAGAAAAGAAAAAAGCCCAGAGCCAAAATGTAGATGGGGATAACTTAAGTTAAGAAAAGCTAACTAGAAATAAGGCCAGGCATTTAAAAGAAAGAATAAGATACTTTGTGTGATTTATTTGGGAGCTGGGTGATGGGTTCCCCAAAGAGTAAAGAGCAAAAAGCCACAAGAGTAAAACAAACAACTAAATTTTGGTCTATCAAAATGAGGCTTGAATATTCATCTAGAGCCTGAGAAAGCTGAAAAAAATGGCTCCTTTAAGAAACCCCTCTGTACAGCAGAGCATTTAAACTGCACTTTTCACACCTAATAGAAACAAAGAACTAGCCTGCCACAGTTTAGGGTACTGGCATTCCATAGCTGGGGGTGGAAAACGGTTCCAGGTCAAACACACCTCCATCCAGGCCTCAAGCTTTAGGCTTTGGCTCTCAGGAACCTAGAAGCTGGCAGAGTCAGCCAAGAGACCCACATGGAGGAGCCAGGTGTGCCTTAGCAGTCGAGATTAACCTAAAAATTGGAAACACAGCGAGAGTGTTTCTAAGAGAGTGAGTCACCCGTCTGTAACACCGAGGCCGCACTGGGAAGAGAGTAGAAAAATAATGCTGCCTGTGAGGACTTATTTTTTGTATGGGTTGGGAAATAAAATATTGTAAGCTGAGGTATAGATTAAAGATTTACCTGATACACACCAAAAACAACGTTCTGATGTTTAAGAAATATTAAGAAAGCCACTTAAATGTTTACTCTTGCTTATAATTAAACTTTTATAAAAGGTCTTTTTAAGCCAGTTGGTGTTGGTGCATGCCTTTAATACTAGTACCTGGAAAACAGAGGAAGGCAGTCTCTGAGTATGAGGCCAGCCTGGTCTACAGGACACGTTTCAGGACAAGTTCCAAAACTATAAAACTATACTAAAAAAAAAAAATCTTGTCTAAACTAAACAAAAGCAAATGTCTTTCCAAATCCCTCATAAATTAACTACAGTTATAAAAACTATCCTGTATCATTCTGATTTTAGATGAATGAATAATATTATAAATTTATGACTTAATTTTAAAACTAACAATCTTTACAAGGTATCTTTTATAGTGTTTGTTTTGAGACAAGGTTCATCTTTGTAGCTCTAGCTTCCTGGAACTCCCTCTATAGCCCAGGCTGGCCTTGAACTCAGAGAGCCATCTGCCTCTGCCTACTGAGTAGGCATTTGCTACCACTTCTCAGGTCTTCTTTAGTTTTTTAGTAATTATTATTTTGAAACCTTTTCATACAATACAGATTGAGCATATTCTTCCCCTTCCCAGCTAATCCCAGCTCCTCCCTTTCCTCTCTACCCATCAAACTGTATGCCCTTTCTCCTTACAACCCCAAACCAAATATCCATGGTCCATGGAGTCTGTTTTGTCTTGGTCAACTACTCCTGAATGTGCTGCCTGCTATGGAGTGTGTGGTTGATATACCCGGTGTCAGTGGATAGAAATGACTTTCCACCTTCCAACAGCTGTCGATGGAAAGGGCTCCTTGACTAGAAGTGGGACTTTGTGCCAATTTCCAACTCTCCATGATGGAGTTTTGTATGGCTTGGACTTACACAGCCTTGCACATGCTGTTACTGTCTTTTGCAGTTCATACAGGTATCAGCCCTGCTGTGTCTGGAAGACACTGTAGCTTTAGAGTCAACCACCATCTCTAGCTTTTACAGTATTCATGCCTCTTTTGCATAGATTCTTAAACCTTGAGGGTAGGGTTTAATAGAAACAACCTATTTAAGGCTGAGTATTCCAAAGTGTCTCATTCTCTACACATTGTCCATTGTGTGTCTGTGTTAATTACCATCTACTACATGGAGAAGACTCTCTAATGATGCTGAATAATGCACCGCTCTATAGGTATATAAATATGTCATTAAGATTCATTTCATTTGCTTCATCAGTTGCTGGTGATAATTCAGGTAGTCATCAATCTGATTACAGGGAAGGCCAGTTCAGGTAGCCTCTCCACTAATGCTTAGGGTCTTAGCATGGGTCATTCTTGTAGATTCCTGGGAATTTCCTTAGTACCAGTTTTCTCCATAATCCCATAATGGCTCCCTCTATCAAGATATCTCTTACCTAGCTCTCCCTCTCTGCCGGAAGGTGGGGAGGGCAGGAGGAGGGGAGGGAGTAGAAAGTGGGATTGACATGTAAAATGAGAAAAGATTGTTTTAAAATAAAAAATGATAAAAAGATTCATTTTATTGCTATGTTCCTTTACAGAATAATTGTAGTAGATTTTCCTTTAGGACCCATGAAATATGTAGTCTCAAGTTCTTATCTTTAGTAACAGTGTCAGATATGGATTCAGTCTTGTGGATTGGGCCACATATTAATTAATTGACTTTCCCAATCAATCAATGAGAGGTATATTCACAACTGCTTTTTTTTCAAATTTTGCTTAAATATACTAGAAATGTCTTTCAAAGCAAGAAAGCAACACCAAGAAAACATTTTATCTTAATTTTTGTTTATGGTTAGAAAATAAATAAAAAGATAAAATGTATAGTTCAATAGAAGGTAATTTTCAGGTAGAACTTAACAAAGCAAAACATTCAGATTAATAGCCAAGCAGAAACAAATTGAGTTTATAGAAATCCTGACATGTCCAAAGCATGTTAAGCATGAAAGAAGCAGAAATAAAATTAATTCTGCTGATGTTGCTAAAGGTTGTTAAATCAATTATTATCAGGAGCAAGTTGTCAAATTCTTTGCTTTCTTAAAATATATATATTCAATACCCACATCTCTACAGTTGGACATCAATTAGCCTCTCTCAGACTCATCTTTTCATTGTGAATTCCCTATCTTTGCTCTGGCAGCTATTATTAATTGAACTGATACTGAAATAGATTTAAATCTACAAAATGTATTTTAAATCCTAGTATTCTCTTTTTATTTACAGTTCACTGAAGTTTGGGAACATAACCTGTTTAAAATATGGCTTAGTGCCTTATTGGAGAACGTAATTAGGCATGCACTACACATCATTCCTTTTTATGCTTGCACTTTAATGTTCTTTATCTTTGAATATCTCTTCTCACCCTCATTGTTAAAACAAATGTTGACAACAGCTTCTTTTTAAAATCGTAACTCAGAGTAAAACAAAATTATGAAAGTTTTAAATACTTACTAACAATATGCTGACTATAAGACAGTAGTATAAAGTTTGATTTTTTTTTTAAAAACAGGCAGTCGCCATGACTTGACCCAAATGTGATTCTGGTATTGTATGCTGTATTTTTTTTCATGTTCTTACAACCTAAGCAAAGGACAGAGTCTAAAGCTACAGACATCTTGTATTACAGTGTAATATTTTCTGTCTCCTCAAAAGTGTTGCTCTCTGGGAAAGTGAACTGAATATTTTATTTATTGAAGATAACTGAAATGTCAGTATAGTTGGTCATTACTAAATAATGTTAGAGCCCTGCCAAATATTAAATTATGTTAGAATCCATAACTGTAAAGTTTATTTTTACTCCTGCAAACCATCAAATTATTATCAAGTCTAATGTCTTTTAGTGTCAAACATCTTTGGAGTAATTGATATAAAAATTGAGCTTTAGAAATTAATTTTCTGGGAAATTGTCAGTGACTGAGCTCCCAGTCAGTCAGTACAAAAAGTGAGAAAATCTTTCTGAACACTTGTGAACACAGTGATATATGCAACAATTTCACTGAACCAGGATTGGTCATTTCATAGGTAATATTTTATTTTTAAAAATTTCATATATAAGTAAAATGTACTTTTATTTTATCCACCACCTACTATGTCCTTTCTATCTCCCCTCAAGACACAACAACCTGTCTCCCTTCAACTTTACATTCTTTTATATTGTTACTATTATTATTAATATTACCATTATTATTATTATTACTAACTGCTTGAGTCCACTTGGCACTGTCCATGTGCAAATGGCTGTAAGGTTATGCACTGGGACACAGGAAACCTACTAGCAACCACATTCCCCAAGAGAAGGAAATCTTCTCTAAATGAGGCCTCCATAGTTCAGGAGTTAGAGAACTTATTTTGTTATTTTTTTTAATAATGTTCTCTTCATCTCATATACATGCTATTGGATGAAAAATACAATGTGTTATATACATAGAATAAACCACCATACAAGAACCTATTAAGATAAGCCTCTGTAGACTATATTAGTAGAAGTTAGAGACGGCATGAATCTTTCATTCATACATTTAATGAATTGGAAAATATTTAATAGTTATTTCTGCCAGAAATTGTTCTGTGTTCTAAGACTGTAACAATACAAATGCAAAGTATCCTTGTTGTCATAGTGACTATTCATATAGATGCTCTCTGTGAAGGGAAACTCAGTAGATTAAGACACTTGTTATAAGCAAGTGACATAAATAAGAATGGTTATGCAGAGAACCCAACACCTCTCCTAAAACATGAAACTTGAGTAGCTCTCTGAATCTAAGAGAAAATCCTGTGGCTACATAAAAAAACTAGGGCGGAAAGTGGTCACTTAAAGGGCAAAGTCTTAAATTCAAACCAGTGTCTAGAAAGTAACAAGAAAATAATATTGTGTGTGCATTCCTTGGAAAATGCTTAATTTCATCTGCATTGAGTTCTTCAGTGCTATACCTGCAGACTTGGCACCAAAAGGCTCTGATCAATAGCAAACTAGCTTTTAATGTAGGTATGCTTTTTTTTTTTTTTTCTAATGGAGACATGCCTGTTCTTCACTTGATTTCAAGCTCTTAGGGTTATCAACTGTTTCCTCCTTTGGATATTTTTACATTTTTGTACAAAAAAGGACTACAAAATTTCTTTTATTTAAAACAATAACACCTTCTAACTGTACTGATGCCTTTATTCCTATATTAGTATATGTCACTTCATTCACCCATATAGATTGAAGAACCGGAATGATTGATTAACCAAATGCTTTGAATCCTATGAAAATGAGCCCTAGTTGTAGATGGCAAACAAATTGAAAATAAGTGAATAGGATTGTAGTCTGCATTTTCTTTAACTATCACATGATATAAACCATGACTACAAGCTAGGAGAATGGCTAGTGATGCCAATGTAGCAACTCTTTGCTTGAAAAATGAAAGTTACCTTGATTTTTGACCAAAGTATGTGCAAAAGTTGACTGATTTGGAAACCCAATTCATTCATGATTATTATTAAAGTGTTTTAATTGTTTAATATTTTCTGAAAGTATTCCTTTGAGATAAATATTCATAAAGATTGAAAGCACATTAATTTATGCAAAATACCAAGATATATATATATATTATGTATATACCAGCCTTATCATTATTAATATTTATATTCATTTACTTGTCATAAATCCTTCAATTATATCATTTAAAAACCAATTAATGATATTGTAATCAACATAAAATTCCATATAGCATCCTTAGTTCAAATCGTGTTTTCTTGCCACATTTTCCTCAGCATTTCTGTTTGAATTTGATTCTGAAACTGTCAGTAGCAGCTCCATATTCTCTACTGCACAGTGACAAAAGAAAACATGGTACTCTTCTTCGTAAAGCAGTGGCGGGGCCATGAGAAGAACTATACTTTAATGCTTTTTGCCCCCTTGATTTTTCTCCGATGTATCATCGGACTTCTATTGCTCAGGTAATGAACCCCTATATAAAAAATGGGGAAACTTTGGATGATTAGCATGAAGTTTATAATTCATCTTTATATTGTTCAATCTAGTTTTAAATGCAAGTGTAAGAGCTTTTAATTCATCTACAAAATAATGGAAATTATACAATTCTTTGTTTTTCCATAATAGTCTTAACTGCCGCAGGTGCCCCAGGGAGCCTGAACTGAGAAATATAAACCATACAAGGTTAGATGGAGGAAACACGTCTAGCTCACATCTTGATCTGAAAGCAGAAGGCAGACAAAGCACACTGGGGATGATAGACTTTTGAAACCTTAAGTTTCTTCAACATGGCCACACCCCTTAATCCTCCTCAAACACTGACCAACTGGGGACAAGTTTTCAAATGCCAGAGATTAATGGGGAGCATCTTACCAAAACTACTACTAAGATCTTGTTCCTACTAAGATAGAGTATTACAGGGAGTGATAGCCACCTCTCCCCTTCCCTCTGCCTCTTCCTTCCTCTCGTGCCCCCCCACACACACACCTGGGCTGGCCGTTCCATATCTGACAGTTCTGACTGAGAATATCCTCATGATGTCTGCTTCTCCCACTGCAAATGGGAAGCAGATCAAGCCTGTGGTCCTTTCTTCAAGAGATCAATATATTTGGAGAGCTAAAGCGGGTTATGGTGGTGACCACAAGCCAGCATTAGGATGGGAAAACAGCTTAGCTAAGAGGAGGGTAGTATGACAAAGAACACAGCCTGCATTTTTGACAGGTGGGCAAATGCTAGACATTTCCGGGAGCCCAGGACATAAGCAAACAATGAACATTCCATCATACCATTACACTTACCTTACAAAATATGCTGACAAAATTATTAAGGATTTCAAGATGACACACAGAGAGCATTAAACCCTGCATGAACCAAAGGGTCAGTGCAGCTAGCTAAGTCACACATTCAAATAATGCCATTGCTTTTCTACTTCTCTGTTTTCAGCAACCTAAAATGAGCAGTGACTATGATGCCACAAGCAATGTGGTGTACATGCTATAATGAAAAGAAATACATGTTTGCTCATTTGAGTCATGGCGCCAGTGCTTGGCTATAAGGAAGATAGCAACATTTCATCCTCTAAATATTTAAAAGTAAAAGTTTGCCTAAGTGAAAAACAAAGACCAAGAGTAAACTAAATATATGATATCTGATTCAATATTTATTTCAAGAACTGGGTGCTTTAATTATTACTGAAATGACAGTCTTTAAAAAGTAATAAATGATTAATGAGGGATATGACTTTTTGCACAAAATAGTTTCTATAAAATAGTTTCTAATCATAGGGACTATGGCTATATCTGGAAATATTTGAACACAAAAGGAAGTATAATATGTCATAAAGACTATATTTCAAACCATTTAGAAAAGTGGATATCAAGGAATAATAGCTGTTAAGTAAAAACAGTATTTGAAATGATCCTAACTAAATTCTTTAACTCAGAAAATTTCCTTAGATAAATTCTAGGGATAACATAGATACAGGTTAAAATATAGCAAAGAGAAAAGTAAGAATGTTACAAATAAAAAAAAGACTGATCTGATAGGAACTGTATAAATCAAAAGCTGTTTAGAATGAAATGAAAATACATGGTGAGCTGGAAAAATAACTGTAAAGTTATAGAGAAAGAGTCCAAGGGAAGAAGCTACAAGTTCTTTGAAAAACAGTAAAACGGTATTGCATAGAATTCATTAAGAACTTGGCACCCTTGCTAAACTGAGAAATGAAAATTTAAATTGATAGTATCATTTTCATTGAATTTAACTTGTGGATTTGTGTGTGCATGTTGAGGGGTGTGTGTGTGTGTGTGTGTGTGTGTGTGTGTGTGTGTGTGTGATTGTATTGATAATTATTAGTGTATTATCTGCTCAGAGGGTGATTTTTGTCAAAGTCCTCAAACTACTGTCTTGTTAGCTACAAAATTATATGATACTGAATACCCCACAATAGAATAATTATGCTTTCTAAAACTATTGCATATCATTGTTTAAGAAAGATAATGACCGTCTAACATGCTATGTTAAACAGAAATATAGCCTACATATCTTAAAAGTTCACTAATGAATAAGGAAACTTCATTTTATCTATAAGATGGGATGACATGTTTACTGAATGTAAATAACATTTACAATATTATGTTTAAGAAATCTGAAAAGTCCTGTATACACTATCATCTGAATTGCATGATAACTGATGCCTATATATAACTGTAAGGAAATTAGTGACACAGTTATGTCATGGTGGCAATATTTTCTTGTGCTTAGCAATGTTTCTTTGAGTTATAGGATTATTGTCATTTCTCCGAAATGCTTATAACATCCTTCATGATCTCACCTACTTTTTAAAAACATCCCAACTGTATTTTCCCCTCCCTCTTCTCTTCCCATTCTTTCCTTCTCCCTTCTGCTCCCCACCCCAGCACACACTGTTCTTCTGTTTCTGTTCAGAAAGGTGCAGCCCTCCGTGGGTATCAACAAAGCATGGCATATCAAGTTGTGCTAAGACTAAGTACCTCCACTTTTATTAAGGCTTAGCAAAGAGACCCATTGTGAGGAATAGTTTACCAAGAGCCAGTCAAAGTGTTAGGGACATCCCCTTCTCCCACTATTAGGAGCTTAGCTTTTATCTTTTTGAAAACATCTGCAAAATGTCAATGCTGTCCTGAAATTCTCTATATAGAAAAGACTAGCTCAAACATGCAGTGATCTTCCGGCTTCTGCTTTATGAACACTGAGATTACAAGACTCTACCAACATGATCAGATATTTTTAGTTCTTTATATCTACCCCAGTGTGGTACTTAACAAATCCTTTGTTTTGGTTATATATCAATAATTTCTATGGATTGTCAACAACTATTTAGACCCCAAATCCCAGTATCACCTACCATATAAAATGTATGCACCAAATATTTGTTAAGTTAATTGATGAATTAAGTGAGAATGTGAGTTTGGATACATACATATATTTTACGCACACACAGAGAATTTCTATCATACTCAAATTCAAACCAGCAAAAGTTTTATCACACATCATACTTGCCCCTCAGTCATCAAATATTCAACAATAAGCACTCGGTCAATACATCCATTTCCCTAAAGCAGAATGCAGAAGGCAACATGTTTCATCTCTCTCCGTCTCCGTCTCCGTCTCCGTCTTGGTCTCCGTCTCCCTCCCTCCCTCCCTCCCTCCCTCCCTCCCTCCCTCTCTCTCTTGCTCCCTCCCTCTCTCCCTCCCTCCTTCCTTCCTTCTCTCCCTCTCTCTCTCTCTCTCTCTCTCTCTCTCTCTCTCTCTCTCTCTCTCTCTCTCTCTCTGTGTGTGTGTGTGTGTGTGTGTACCTAAGCAGGAATGCCCTGAACTCAAGCAGAAGAGATCTTTGTTTTTATGAATCTCTCGAGCTCTGAATTTCATATCCTGTGTACACAATTCTTCTGCTATTTACCATCTGCATGCTCACGTATTTATAACTCCTAATGTTATTATATTTTTCTGTGGCTACTCCCAGTAGTTTAGCTATATGTAGAATCAGGAAACAGCTGGTCAAAATCTAATCAACTCTTCAGTTTATCCCTGAAGTGTCACTATGCAGCTGTGTAAACTCAAGTTATTTAATCTCTCTGGACCACAAAGTCTTCACCCACAAAATGAACAAATTGCATCCAATAATATGGTGAATATTCCTGTATTCAATAACTCTCTATGAAGTTTTCCAATATTTAAAATCAATAGTATATACAAATGCAAAGTCTTGGTCTAGTAAAAAAAATGAAATAAAAGTCTAAAAGTGTGTAATACCTTCATCCACCTCCGGTAAGAAGATACATACTTAGGCTGGAGAAAGGAAGTTAAAAGAGTTTGCTCTTTTTTGCACAATACTAGAATTACATTCTCAGGAGCCAACTCAGAAAGCTTAGAACCACCTACAATGCTAGCTCCAAGGAAACTGAATGTTCTTTTGCTCTAAAGGAAACAAGAAAGTGCATACAAGGAAGGCATTGACATGAATTAAAATAAACAATGTATTTGAAAACAACAGAAACATAGACAAAATTTAAATCAATTGCATGGCTGATTCTAAGAAAAAGGATCAGTTAGTCACTTGCAGGTATAATCAACAGACGGGAAGAAGACAGAAATAAATGAGATGAAATAGAGAAAATAACACAGAAAAGAGATGGTATAAATAAATACTCAAAGTACGATGTATTAATGCATAGAATTTAAAGATCTGCATGAAATATGATTTTCTAGCAAAACCCAAGAATCCATTCAAAGGACAAAGAAGTTAAAAGTAGATACAACTTCATGAAACTGAAATTTTTACCAAAGGACTGTTAGTGCTGAAGTTGAATTCCTTTGCAAATCTAAGAAGATTGATTTATGTCTTTTACAGAGTGCAGGGAAGGACAAAAAAAAATTGATATGACTTGTACTACATCAGAATTATACTCCTTACAATTAAGCACTTAGAAAAATGCTGGTGACTATCAATGAGCACATGACAAGTAAAATCTCTGCTTCCTCCAAAAAATATAAATTTTCCAACTTTATGTAATGTATTAAAACTTCAAAAGGAGGGAAAAGAAGAAGAAAACAAACTGATGCTCTCAAATGGCTAGGCAGAATTCAATAGCGAGGCTGGAATGGCTCCATGGTTAAGAGTCAGTGTTGTTCTTGTGGAGACTCAGTTCAGATCCTTGCACACATATCAAGAGTTTTATAGCTGTGTATAACTCCACCCCCAAAGAATATGACATCCTCTTCTGGCCTATGAGGCCACACATTCACCTATTTGTATATAAACACATGCACATAAAAAATAAAATACATATTAAAAATTAGTTAAAAGGTCACATATCCTGAAAGCCTATCTTAGCATCACATGTAGGTTTTACTATAGACCTTATCTAAATATTTTAGACATTCCAGAAAATGTCCATAATGGCAAAAGTTGTGCAACTGTTTTTAGAAGGTGAAAAAGTATCTTGGTCATTTTCCTGACATCCAAGTCCATATTGTTTAATTTAGTGACTTAAAACAGACCCAGAAAATAAAAAAAATAAAAATCCTGGTGGTCTAGGTAAAATAAAATATGCATCTTTAAAGCCAGGATATATAAATATGAACTATTTTTTGTTTAGGTATAACAACAAAAATGTTTCTTCATCTTCTTTTTATATTTTTCTCATGCCATCTCTGTTACTTTAACCTCATGTTTTTTTTTTCTTTACCACCTGTTTTAGTCTAATATTTATTTCTTAAGATCAAGCCTTTGAGACTTTTTTCATAGTGACTTATTTGTGCCTTAAGTCCATCAGTTTATTCCAAGAGGACATGCTCTCTAAATTGAATTTGAATGTTCAGCTATTGACTGTAAGCCCTGTGTGGACTGGATTTAGTCGGTGTACTTTATAATTTCATTCACTCTCTAGAGATTCAACAATTCTGAATGCCATTTAGTTACTCAATAAATGCATGCTTAACGAATGAACAATCATTTGCTAAACCATCACATATGACTATCATCTTCCATGTACACTTAGAATTAACAACTATACTGTGGTCAATCTCCAAGGCTTCACTCAACTAGGAACATGCTATTATTACAGAAGCAAGGATGTAAAGGAAAGATTAAAAGTCCATTTCATGTTACATGTTAAATTTTAGCATGCTGATTTTAAATGTGTTACTTAGATGAAAAGTCACAAGGTGCAATACTTCCTGTAGGAGCTGTACCTTGAATGACTATTAAATCCTCTTAGGGTTGGCAACCTTGAGATCACAGCATGACAGGGAAGAACAAATTGTCACCCCCATCTCTGACAAAGCCGTAGAAAGGCTCAAACCCTTGTGTCCTTATCTTTAGAGACAAAATGTGTAGCAGAGTCAGAGGTTAGAAAAATGCAGAATCATGCTTGTGTCACTTAGGAAATAATCTTACACATTATAATATGAGGCCTTAGTAACAATAATATCCCATGCTTCCTCGATTATAAGGCATGCTGGATCAAGAGTTCTGAATGTCAAAGTGAGGTTTGCCAGAGAGGGAGGAGTTTACTCGGTGGTGTTATTCTTTTAAAGGAAGCTTCACAGAAAAAACATTCCCACCTGGGAACAAATTTACCTGGCATTGCAACAAGCTGCACAATTTGATAGTGATTTATATGAGACATTACAGTGGAATACTGGTTGTCTTTACGGAGAACAGTCTTTGTGCACGAAACACTTTTTGGTCAAGCCCTGAAGATTTAACTACAGGGTGCACAGTTATAAAACTGTTTTTTTCATTGATCTGAACTGCTGAATTCTTAACTGTAGCTTATTTTCACTTTGATTTTGAGATCTATAAATGCCAGTCACCACGTTGAAGAATTAAACCCATTGGCACAGGAATCGAAATGAAGAGTGATAAATCGAGCCTGCCAGTGGCTACTGCCTCAGCCGGATGCAAACAACACAACCAGTCTCTGGTAGTCTTGCGTGTCTAATTTCAAATTAAGTGTGACAAATTAAGCAGGAAGTTAATTACTATCCTGAAACAAATAGTCTGATGTTGATTGGAAAGAGCATCATAAAGCTGTGTTTTACCTTAAGAGAATCCCAGGAGGAAATACTGCAAAGTAGAGATGTACAAACAACTATTAGTTTAGCTGAAAAGGTGGGGTGGAGGCAGACATTTATATCACATCTGGCTAATGAGTCCAGGAAGTGTGAAATATAGACTTCCTCCAAGAGAACTTGGTTATTACAAAATCAAAAGCATAAATGAGCAGCAGCACAGACATCATGGTGTCTGCATCAGGGAAAAAGTAGTGGGTGGTATAGAATGATTTTTCTACCTCTACTGACTGGGTATTAGAATCCTATCAATTCTATTCATGAAAGATGAGTTTGAAGGAAGAATTGTATTTTAAGTCCAAGTGACTTTAAAGACATAAATTATCAGGCCACTAAATAATCCTCACATATTTGAATTTATTGAGTGCTTATTTGGCTTAATTTTTTAACAGCAATTAAGGAAATATTTCAGGAGAGAACCTATACTTTGGAATTTAAGTGAATTTTAAGAAGGTTTCAGCAGTGTGCTTATATTGGACAATATTCTGAGCAGTGTAGCATCCAATGCTATTACCTTTGATTTTCTTGGTATGGGATCTGAGACAGCAAAAGTGAAAATAATGTACCTGGGCATTGGTGGCACATGCCTTTAATCTCAGCACTCAGGAGGCAGAGGAAGGTAGATCTCTGTGAGTTCAAGGCTACCCTGGACTCCAAACCGAGTTCCATGACAGGCTCCAAAGCTACCGAGAAACCTTGGCTCAAAAAACAAAACAAAACAAAAAACAAAAAAGAGAAATTAATGTCAAGATCACACAGATAAATTAATGACAAATCAGAATTGGTAACCAGACAATCTGGTGTTTAGTATGAGTTATTAACCATTAGGGCAGTCCTTTGAAACCTGGGACTAGATAACAGCAGTTCTTAACTATAAGTTAATTATATTTTTTGCAAATGCTTAGTTAAACTTTAATTATCTTTATTAGAAAGAAAATTATTTTACATGTCAATCCCAGGTCCCTCTCCCTCCCTTCCTCCCCTGCCCCCCCCCACTAACACCCTATCCATTCCATACCCTTTCTGCTCCCCAAGAAGGGTGAGGCCTTCCACAGGGGGGTCTTAAAAGTCTGTCATATTCTTTGGGATAGGGCCTAGGCCAACCCCCTTGTGTCTAGGCTCAGGGAGTATCCCTCCATGTGGGATGGGCTCCCAAAATCTCTTCCTATGGTAGGGATAAGTACTGATCCACTACAAGAGGCCCCATAGATTTCCAAGGTTTCCTCACTGACACCCACATTCAGGTGGTCTGGTTCAGTCCCATGCATGTTTCCCAGCTATCAGTCTGGGGACCAAGAGTTTTCCCTTGTTCAGGTCAGCTGTTTTTGTGGGTTTCAATGGCCTGGTATGGACCCATTTTCTCATCAGTCCTCCTTCTCTGCAAATGGATTTCACTTCAGTTCAAAGTTTAGCTGTGGGTGTCTGCTTCTACTTCCACCAGCTGTTGGATGAAGGCTATAGGATGGCATATGAATTAGTCATCAATCTCATTATCTGGGGAGGGCATTTAAGGCAGCCTCTCCTCTGTTGCTTAGATTGTTAGTTTGTATCATCTTTGTAGCTCTCCAGACATTTCCCTAGTGCTTGATTTATCTTTGAACTTATAATGTCTCCCTCAATTATATTATCTCTTATCTTGCTCTCTTCTGTTCTTCCCCAACTCAAACTCCCTGTCCCATCATGTCTTCCTCACCCTTCCTCTTCTCCCCTTCTCATTCTTCTAGTTCCCTCCCCCCTCGCCGAATGCTCCAATTTTCTCAGGAGATCTTGTCCCTTTCCCCTTCTCCAGGGAACCATGTATGTCTCTCTTAGTGTCCTCCTTGTTTAGCATCCTCTCTGGCAGCCTGGGTTGCAGGCTGGCAATCCTTTACTATATGTCTAAAATCCACAAATGACTGAGTACATACAATGCCTGTCTTTTTGTGACTGGATTACCTCGCTCTGAATGGATTCTTCTAGATCCATCCATTTGCCTGCGAATTTCAAGATTCCATTGCCTCCCCCCCCCCCCCCGCTGAGTAGTACTCCATTTTGTAAATGTACCATATTTTTTCTATCCATTCTTCAGTTGAGAGGCATCTAGGTTGGTTTCCAGGTTCTGGCTATTACAAATAATGCTGCTATGAACATAGTTGAACAGATGTCCTTGTAGGAATGTGCTTCTTTTGTGTATATGCCTAAGAGTGGAATTGCTGGATATTGTGGTAGACTGATTACCATTTTCCTGAGGAATTACCATACAGATTTCCAAAGTGGCTGTACAAGTTGGCACTCCCACCAGCAGTGGAGGAGTGTTCCCCTTTCTCCACATCCTTTCCAGCATAAACCATCATTGTTGTATTTGATTTTAGCCATTCTGAAGGTGTAAGATGGTATCTCAGAGTTGTTTTGATTTGCATTTCCCTGATGGCTAAGGATGTTGAACACTTTCTTATGTGTCTTTCAGCCATTTTAGATTCCTGTATTGAGAATTCTCTATTTCATTCTGTACCTCACTTTTTAATGAGAAACATCACCCTTTACAATTGCCACAAAAAAAAAATATACCTTGGGGTAGCGCTAACCAAAAAAGTGAAAGAGATGTATCATAAGAATTTTGAGTCTTTAAAGAAAGAAATTAAAGAAGATACCAGAAAATGGAAGGATCTTCCATGTTCTTGGATAGGTAGGATCAACATAGTAAAAATGGCAATCTTGCCAAAAGCAATCTATAGATTCAATGCAATCTCATCAAAATCCCAGCACAATTCTTCACAGAACTTGAAAAGCAATTCTCAGCTTTATATGAAAAAAAAACAAATATGCAGGATAGCCAAACTCTGTACAATAAAAAAGAACTTCCAGAGCCATCACCATCCCTGATTTCAAGCTCTATTATAGAGCTATAGTCCTGAAAACACCTTGGTATTGGCACAAAAATAGACAGGTAGAACAATGGAATCCAATTGAAAACCCTAATATTAACCTGCACACCTATGAATGCCTGATTTTTTACAAAGAAGCCAAAACTATAAATGGAATGAAAAAAGGATGTTCAACAAATGGTGCTGGCATAACTGGATGCTGGCATGTAGAAGACTGCAGATAGATCCATGTCTATAGCCAGGCACAAAACTTAAGTCCAAACCGATCAAAGACCTCAACATAAACCCAGCCACACTGAATTTATTAGAAGAGAAAGTAGGAAATACTCTTGAACAAATTGGCACAGGAGACTGCTTCCTGAACATAACACCAGTAGCACAGACACTGAGTTCCACAATTAATAAATGGGACCTCCTGAAACTCCTGAAACTGAGAAGCTTCTGTAAGGCAAAGGACATAGTCAACAAGACAAAACGACAGCCCACGGATTAGGAAAAGATTTCACCAGCCTCACATCCGACAGAGGACTGATATCCAAAATTTACAAAGAACTCAAGAAGCTAGTCTTCAAAACACCAAATAATCCTATTATAAGTTAATTATTTAGTCATAAAATATCAACTATCACTGGAGAGTGGTGGTGCACACATTTAATCCCAGTACTAGGGAAGCAGAGGAAAGTTGGTCTCTGTGAGTTGCAGGCCAGCCTGGTCTACAAAGCAATATATATAGTTGTCTTATGCAACATCACAACAGTGCTCTTAGCATCAGTTGGCAGAGACCAAGCTGAGAGACTAGGCACACTCTTGTGGGAATAAAGCTACTCCTGAGAGACCTAATCTATTCAGAGAGCCCAGCAGTATCCCTGTCATTGCCTGCCATGACTTACCACCATATTCCACGTCTTCCTGATGCCACTCTCTTTCTCTACAGTTTCACTAGGGATTCCACCATATGTGCACAATAAACAGGTTGAAAAATGTATTTCTGAGAAAAACAAAAAGTACTTTTTAAGAATTATCTAAAGGTGTTCTCAGAGAGAATCTAAGTAATTTCCGTAAATAAAACAAATTTATGATTTCTCAATGCCTGAAATAATGTCTAGCACCTAAGTGAAATTCACAAATATTTGTTAAATACAAGTATAATCGATTAAATAAGCAATGACTTTTACATTTTCATATTTTATCAAAATTATTTCTAATTAAATAAAATTAAGAATTGCAAACAAATGCATTCCCACAATTACATGATAAAATTACATGAAGATATAAAGTATGTTGTTTAACCCAGAAATCAATTTCAATACTCTCTGCATATTTATTTGGGCCTAACTCGGGCGGACAGCTGGCATAAAGCTCACATGTGGCAGTGGGGCTCAGTGGCTTTTGGCAGAAAGATTTATCATAACTAGGGATAAACACTGATCCACTACCAGAGGCCACATAGATTAATTAACCTGACATCCTCATTCAGGGTGTCTGGAACAGTCCTATGCTGGTTTCCCAGCAATCAGTCTGGTTTATGGTCGCTCAGAGAAGGGGAAAGGGACAAGATATCCTGAGCTAATTGGGATCATGGGGGAGGGAAGAGGGAGTTAGGAGAAAGGGGAGAAGGGGAGGGGAGAGGAGGACATGAGAGAGCAAGAAGATAGAGTCAGGGGAAGAATAGAGGAGAGCAAAAAAAAGAGAAACCATAATAGAGGGAGCCATTATAGGTTTCAAGAGAAATCTGGCACTTGGGAAATGTCCAGAGATCTACAAGGTTGACCCCAAGTAACAATCTAAGCAATAGTCAAGAGGCTACCTTAAATGCCCATCTCAGATAATGAGATTGATGACTACCTTATATTTCATCCTAGAGCCTTCATCCAGTAGCTGATGAAAGCAGAAGCAGATACCCACAGCTAAACACTGAGCTGAACCCTGGAATCCAGTTGTAGAGAGGGAGGAATGATGAGCAAAAGATCAAGGATAAGCTGGAGAAAGGCACAGAAACAGCAGACCTGATCAATACGGAATTTTTAAAAATTTGAATTCACTAAAATTTAAAGTGCTGGCTGATCAGATTGCTCACTGGTTAAAGGCATTTGCAGCCAAGTCTAATGATCTGAGTTCAATTCCCAAAGTTCTAGTGATAGAAGGAGACTCCTGACTCCCACTAACTATCTTTTAACCTTTATGCGGGCACAGTGGCATGGTCTCATACTACATATAAAAAACAAATGCACACATTAAATAAATACACAAAATGTAGACCAAACAATTTAAGCTATAGTCTATTATTTTCTAAATTTCTATGCTATACCACCTTGTGGTACAAGTATAATACACAGAATGGACAGAAAAATATAGGCAGGTGTGGTCCCAGATGTCTCTGATTCCAATACTAGGGAGACAGAAGCTGAAGGGTGCTGAATTTGAGGATAGCCACTAGACCATAATTAAGACTTTCCCCAAGGTAAATGAAATACAAAGAGAAGGGAGAGTATATTTTGTTGAAGCAAGCAAATGTAGTAGATGAATTTACAATGGCAGCTGTACAACTCTGGTTCTCTCAATTCTTTTTCACAAACCAAGATGAAACATGGACATCATTGGCTGTACTCTAAGCTCACATCCCTTTATCTATAGATGCTATAAACATGACAGCTTTATTATTGCAAATAAAAGTAAGACTATTTCATTTGAGAAGTTTTCAAATCTCTTTGTGTGCCCTTCTAGAATCTCTCTTCTTTAAAAACCTACACAGACATATTTTCAGGTGTTTGGACCATGCACTCCCAATGAGACAGTTTTAGTGCTCTTGTGCCACTTAAATAACACTAAACAATACACAATTGAATGTGAATGGCTGTGTTCCTATTTTTTTCTTTGCTTCAGAATTAGAGATTTTGAAATTGAGAGCATATATCTATTTTGATTCTCCTCTCCATTGACGTACATAATCCCAGGATACCAGAGGACTGCCTTAGCTCAGTTCTTCAAGCAAGAAGGCACAACAATTACTTCTACCTGATTCTACTAATTGTGTCCAGTATGTGTAATTAGCTGTTTTCTTAGCTGCCTACTCTCAATTATTCCTGAAAGAGCATCAGTCTTGAAGTCAGGAAGACGTGGGTTTAGCCAACATCTCTACTGATTACAAGAGGAGGATCTTGCAATGTGCTTATTGTGTCTAATATTCAATTTTCACATTTGTAAAATGGGGACAGAAGAAAAAAAAACCTCTAAAGGCTCGAGTGAAAACCAATGATGCTAGATAGTGTGTGACAGCTGATGACTTTATTTTTAAAATTTTTAGATGGACAAGGCAAGGATATTTAAGATATTTAATCTTCATAAAATGGTTAAAGAATTATTAATCTTAACTAGCTAAAGTGAAGTATTATGCAGTTTTGTGTAAATACACAATGCAGTTAAGGTAAAATTAATGTGAATTTTAAAATGTAAATATCAAATAAGTTAGGTCTTAACTAACTAACAAAGGAACATTCCTCTTTAGCAATATTACTTAATTTCCTCATTCTAGAGTCCTTTTGAGAATGAGCAATAAAAACAATTAAATCTAATCATAACAAGTTGAATGCTGATATTTTAAGGTAATAATGAAATTATTTTGAAATGTGTATCATTACAGAAGTTTCCATCACACACACACACACACACACACACACACACACACACACACACACACACACAGGTTTCTTACTCAAGCTTCATTTTTTAACTTTATTTGATTGTTGTTTGACAATTTTGCAAATCCAATTACAAGAGCTGTTGTCAGAAGCCTGGATATATGACAACAATATACTGAGTGGTGATGTTATACCAATTTGAGCCATCAAAGTAAAAAGACTGAACCTTTGCTATATAGCATTTTTCCTAACTTTGTCTTGCTAAGGAGTATAAATTCCTGATAAATTACTTCTGTGTGTGCTCCAAGTACAGAACAAATACAATTTAAAAAGAAAAAGTGACAATTATGAATTTGGCTTTTATATTTTAAAGATCAGCCCAGAAGAGTGATTCACCAGAGATGTCCATGTAATGATTTGCATAGAGATAAAATCATTGATATATTATAAGGTCAATTTATATTCCACTCTGTGAGAAAAAAATAGAAATAAATAGTTGATGTTGTAAAGTGCAGCCTGAGGTGCAGCTGGAGTCAATATTTTATAAACACAGCAATTGGTTATTTTAATGTGGATATATGAGTTTTGTTTATTTTTAAGTGACAGTCTAGTACATTTATATTTGTATTCATTTATTTATTTTGTTAACATAGGTTTCTATACATGTAAATATTCAAGTGATTTTAAAAAGTTATTAAAGAATAATTTTACATGCCAGTTTTAACAAATTTACTATATTTCCCTGCTTACTTTTTATTATTATTTCTTTTATGGGACATGTATTGATAGAAAAATTTTTGTTTTTTTTAAAAGAGAGGTGCATTGGTTCTCTGTGGTCATATTTACATTCTTGCACCCACTAAAATACAAAAATATATCCAATTTTGTATCTGCATGTATAATGCCTGTCCAAGTTCAACCTCTATTATAATTATGACTTGAGATCAATAGAAAAGAAGAAAGGAAATAAAACAAAAGTGTTAGTCACTACATCTTTCCTAGGGCACATTATGTAGCATGTAACGGGCCTGCAAAAATGTTGATTGACAAAATAAGTGAATGAATGAATGAAAGCTTTTATGTAAACGACAGTTTTACTTCCTACTTTAAAGTAGTTTCACTTAACTTCTCAGAAGTTGCACGTTTGTTTTCCTCTTGTGAGGAAACGAGGAAGGAAGATAAAAATCTTTTAGTCTGAAAGGAAGCACTGATAATCTAAGGATGGCAAGGGAAGGTTAAGCTGGGAGAACTCTAGATCCAATTGAGAATTATGGAAATCTTCCCCTGTCTTAATTAGACCAAAGATCCCTGCTCACCGTTGCTTTCCAAGCAATAGAGCAGCCACGGGAATTATGTCTAAAGGTTCAGACAGATCAGGTGCAGGCGAGTAATTAATTCTAGCAGCCAACCATGGGGTTGACTAAGAATGTCAGAACTGTCCAATAAAGAGCTGACTCAATAAAGAGTGTCTCTTTCTCATACAAGGAAAACGAAGATCGTGCCTTGCTGAAGGTGGTAGGACTGCTCAGTGATATGTGTATATGTGGCATTCAGAGGAAAACAAGTAATTTGGTTCTCACCTCTGACCATTGCATGCCAGAAATAGAACTCATAACCACAGGTTTGGTAGCAGGTACCATTATCTGCTGATCCATGTTTCCAGCCCAGATTAAAATTTTAACTGAAACATCAATCATTGGTTAAGTATAAGAAGAAACTTTCAACTTCACAAGGAAAAAATATTTATCAACTTAAATTTACTGTGTGTGTTTTCAGATGAAAATTCAACATATTACTTCTCCCTCAGGCTGGATAATCACATTAATTTTAGTGTACTCTCATCTGAGACTACTTTTATTTTTGCCCTTATAATCATATTTGAAGTAACTTCCTGGTGTACATATATGTGTATATGCATATATACACATACATATGTATATGTATATATGTTTATATTTGTGCATTATATACATAGTTATACGTAATGAGTTATTCAGATGGATCCACTAAATGGTTTTACCTGTAGATAAGTTTTACCTGACTGAGAATTAATAAACTTTAAGTAATCAAAAATGATAAGCAGAGTGTGGTGGAGCAATTATTTAATCCCCAACTCCAAAAGGCATGTAGATCTCTGTGAGTTCAGGTTAAGCCTGATCTAGCTACATAAGAATTATAGGCCAGCCAGGTCTAAATAATTAGAAATTGTCTAAATAAGAATTGAAGGCTTTCAATATATTAACCCAGATTGCCCTTTTAATCACAGAAAAAAAATATCCAAAGTAAATCTAAGCAACATAAATTTTAAGAATTACTTTGCAATAATTACAGAAATGGGAAATTTCTCTGTGCATACAAATTAATCCATATCAATAAATCTGAATACAAAGCATTGAAAAATACTACATGAATGGATAAAAAACATACATAATATATAAAACATTAAAGCTCCTTATCCATTATTACAAGAAGTATTTTCATAAATAAACAAAATTAAACAGTTAGAAATAAGTTTTCATCTTTCAAATTAGAAATTATTTTAAAAATATGTACTATTTGATGCTGGTAAGGCAATTTCAAGATGTGGCTGGAGAGGTGGCTCAGTGGTTAAGAATACTAGCTGCTCTTGCAGAGATTCTGGGTTCAATTCCCTGAACCCATGTGATGTCTCACAACTATCTATAATTGTAGCCCAGGGGGTCTGACGTTCTCTTCTGGTGTTCAGATGTACATGCAGACAAAACATCCACATACATAAAATACATAAGTAAATATTTAAAAAAATAAAGAATGTGAAAAAGAAGGATCACAAGCTTGAAGTCAGCCTAGCAGACATAGTGAGTTCCAGGATAGCCTGTGCTATGTAGTTAAATGAGAGAGAGAGAGAGAGAGAGAGAGAGAGAGAGAGAGAGAGAGAGAGAGAGAAAGGTAAAAGTCAGGCACTGTGACCAGAAATTCATTCCTTTAATTACTACAAACTTGTTAGTGCCCTTTAACACACTAATGTTGTTATAAAATTTAAAAAGCAGAAAAATAAAATGTGAATGTTTAGCAGAAAGAAAAACTGGTTTTGTCAAGTATTAACATGACAAAAATAGTTATATTTCTATTAATATTTTAAATAATGAACATTTTTTCATAGTATAATGATGGGATTCTCTTTAAATACCAGCAACTACACAAAAGCTTTCTGCCCTTAGTAAACATGTGTTCAAGAGAAGGCCAATCTAAGGACTTTAACTGTAATGTCATAATCTTCTTCACATTTTACTATTATGAGTAGCTCTATGATCTTTGTGTTTCTCTATATTTTCTAAAAATGAGTAGTTATAATTTTGTTAATCAGGATAACAAAGCATTTGCCCTGAGTTTCTAACAGCAGGATACATAGATACATATGGTATGAGAGAATATTGCTGAGACATCACTGGGAACCCCAATGACCCAGAGGACCCCCCCCACACACACACACAGTCTTCCATGGGTCCTCACCAGATAACAAACTCCATTTTATCCCCTTGCTCCTTCTCTGGACTCTTTTCTTGCCCTTTCTCCCACTGGTCAGCTTTTCGCATAGCTATTCATTTCTCTTGGTGAATGCTAAATGTTTCTCCCTTTCCAACAATTTCGGTATGTTTATTTTTGACATTCTAAAATGCACAGGAATCACCTGGCATAGTTTCTTATTTCTTGGGTCCAAAGTGGGTGAAATACCTCACCAGTGCTCACAAAACTGAGCCACCACCTCCAAAATCTTTCCATCCAGGTTCCTTCCCTTTTGTAGCAGATCAGACTGATTTGAGTCATGGCTGGTCTCCAGGTTCTGTTGTAACCCACAAGGAATGAATATTCAGAGCACAGCCGTCTTCACAAGCTTCTTAACTTCTTTTACTTTATTTTCTGCCTTCCACTTGATCTTGACTTTTTTTTTTTTTTTTTGGTTTTTCAAAACAGGGTTTCTCTGTGTAGCTTTAGAGCATATCCTGGCACTCGCTCTGTAGATCAGGCTGGCCTTGAACTCACAGAGATCCACCTGCCTCTGCCTCCCAAATGCTGGGATTAAATGCCTGTGCCACCAATGCCTGGCTATCTTGACTTTTTTCTTAAATCCTTTCTCATTTGTCCACCTTCCCAGGAACCATTCCCTTCTCTTCATTAGCTCTAAATGTTCCTCTTTTCCTACACATTACACAATTATCATAGAATTGGAGGCTCATCATTTTCTTGCACCAAAGCCCATGATGAGAAAGAACAATATATTTTATGTCATTGAATTTTTCTCATAGCTGGTGAGTTAATCAAAGTATACAAGAGAGAAATAAGAGGTATTCATTCATGCCATTGTAGTAGGGCAAGAAACAACTACAGATGCCAGCTAACAAAGTATTTACATAACGTATTTTAATAATTTCCCCCATTACTTAACATATGTCTATGTTAAACTATATAGATTGTTTAATTGAACGCTAATTTCATAATGTAGCATAAAATGAACATAGAATGTGTTTTATAAATCCTCATAACTTGAGCTTACATATTCTAGGCATTGTCAATATAAGTATACTTTTCAGAAAAAGAAAAAAATTATAGAATCTTAGAGTATAAATATTTAGATTGACTTCACAAAGGAGGTCAAAGTGGGTATCAAAATAGTTTTTAAAATAATGCAAGGATTTTGAAAACCATCTCTATTTGTAATGACAACCTTACAAATTCTGACATAGTTACAACTTCTCAAGTTGCAGAATATGTAACAGGGCCTAAGAATATGTTGGTAAAAGATTTCCTCCGGGGGATTCTTTCATCATTTTTTCCTTGCAGGTTAAGAAATCTTTTAATCCTCCTAAAAGTCTAATTTTAACTCATGTGAGCTTTCTTACCAAAAATAATAATGATACACATAACCCTGGCTCACTCTAGAGCATATCCCTGCCTTTGAGATTTTTTTCTATGTCAGATGATATGTTTCTTTTTATTAAGCATGTCATATCTGCTTTTGACACCCCATTCATGAGCGGCTTCTGTTTTGACAGATATACATTCAAAGCTTTATAATATAACTGAATTAAGACATTTTACTATGAACAATACTCATCAGAAATACATCAGAAAGCATTTGCTCTGCTTTCCTAGTGCCTAAGCTGATGATGAAAAGCATTGCCCAGCCTAGACCATTTGCATAAGAGTCTACAAAACAGTAACAGTGGATGAAAGATGCTTGCAGTGAAGATGCAGAAGACCTTTGCTTCTTCTTATGTTTCTTCCCTCATAGAAGATGCATCATATACACACACAGGAAGCAATGTCCAAAGAAAACATGTAGGACATTTTACAAATCCCCAGAGCACCCTATGGATAATGGTTTAATTTCCCCATTCCCTACTGGTGCCAGCATGTAGAGACCATTAAACATTCAGCAGAGAGCTTTTCCAGAACACATCTCTGTGAATTCAGGCACCTTTTAGCCCCTACCATATCAAAATTAGATGACAAGAATGGCTGGAAAATGAGCAACCAATGACTCAATTGACCAATATAATTTATGACAAAGTGAGAGATTTCTGAAAGGGAAGGTGAAGCTAGCATGAATGCTAACATTATTCTAAATGTTAACTGGATTATCCCAAGGAAGCCGAGGCATTAATACTGTGAAAGAGAGCTACAGAGAATGACTTTCTTCAGTGACATATTTCTGAGTTTCTGACGTATAACATAAATTCTTTGTTTTTAATTTCCTCAAAGTAAAAATATATCTATTAAATAATGAGTAATACACTGTTCATCTTATATTACTTTGTTTTGAAAAATTATAGACAACGTGTGACTTACTGTGTATTTGGCATATGTTCCTGTTAGTAAGGATGTGTGCACATGTGTGGGTGTAGTAGTTTGAATGGAATTGGCCTCCGTAATCCCATAGGCATTATTAGGAGGTGTGGCTTTGTTGAAATGGATACAGGGACAATGTGTCACTGTGGGCATAAGTGTTGAGATTTTCTATCCTCAGGGAACCACATAGTATCTCAGTAGGCTTTCTGTTACATGCAAGATGTTGGACTCTTTATGCCAGTACAAATTCTGCCTGCATACCCCCATGTTCCCTGCCATGATAAAAATGGACTATACTCTCTCAGCCACCTAAATTAAATATTTCCTTTATAATATAGAGTTTCTATGGTCATGGTGTCTCTTCATAGGAAAGAAAGAAAGAAAGAAAGAAAGAAAGAAAGAAAGAAAGAAAGAAAGGAAGGAAGGAAGGAAGGAAGGAAGGAAGGAAGGAAGGAAGGAAGAAATTGGTACCAGGGACTGGGGTATTGTTGTGATAGGCCTGACCATGTTTTTGTTTGGACAAATTTGGACATTGGTACTTGGGTTTGGAAGCAGTAAAATGCTTAAAGCATTGTTTATTAGGCCATACTGGTAAGAGCATGGAAGACCATGGTGCTGGGTGTGATTTGATGAACTGTTTGAGGCCGAGTCAAGAGGTTTCAGAGGAGAAGAATTTTAGTATGTTGCCTAGAAATTGTTCTTGTAATACTTTGGTAAAGAATGTGGCTGATTTTTGCCCTTGTCTGAAGAGTCTGCCTGAGGACAAAATGAGGAGGTTTGAATTAATTCTGTTAGCGGAGAAAATCTCAAAGCTGGAAGTCAGCTCAGTGTTTAGCTGTGGGTATCTGCTTCTGCTTTCATCAGCTACTGGATGAAGGCTCTAGGATGGCAATTAAGGTAGTCATCAATCTCATTATAGGGGAAGGGCATTTAAGGTAGCTTCTCCACTATTGCTAGATTCTTAGTTGGAGTCATCCTTGTAGATCTCTGGACATTTCCCTAGTGCCAGATTTCTCTTTAAACCTATAATGGCTCCCTCTAATATGGTATCATTTTCCATGGTCTCCTGTATTCTTCCCCTGACTCATCTTCCAGCTCCTTTATGTCCTCTCACCTCCTCATCTTGCCTTTCTCCTAACTCCCTTTTCTCTCCCCCCATGCTTTCAATTTTCTCATGAGATCTTGGCCTTTTCTTTCCTCTGGGGGACCATGTATGTCTCTCTTAGGGTCCTCCTCGTTTCCTAGTTTCTCTGGCAGTATAGATAAACTTTCTTTGCTCTATTTCTAATATCCATATATGAGTGAGTACATACCATGTTTATCTTTTGTGACTGGGTTACCTCTCTCGGGATGGTTTCTTCTTGTTCCATCCATTTGCCTGTGAATTTCAAGATCCACTGTTTTGTTTTGTTTTGTTTCCCGCTGAGTAGTACATCATTGTGTAAATGTACCACATTTTCTCTATCCATTCTTCACTTGAGGGGCATCTAGGTTGCTTCCAGGTTCAGTCTACTACAAAAATGCTGCTATGAACATGGTTGAACAGATGTCCTTGTTGTATGAATGTGCATTCTTTGGGTATATGCCCAAGAGTGGAATTGCTGGATCTTGTGGTAGATTGATTCCCCTTTTCCTGAGGAATCTCCATACTGATTTCCAAAGTGGCTGTACAAGTTGGCACTCCCACCAGCAATGGAGACGTGTTCCCCTTTCTCCACATCCTCTCCAGCATAAACTGTCATTGGTGTTTTTGATTTTAGCCATTCAGACAGCAGCAAGATGATATCTCAGAGTTGTTTTGATTTGCATTTCCCTGATGGTTAAGGATGTTGAAGACTTTCTTAAGTGTCTGTCAGGCATTTTACATTCATCTATTGAAATTTTTCTATTTATTTCTGTATGTACCCCACTTTTTAATTGGATTATTTGGTGTTTTGGAGACTAGCTTCTTAAGTTCTTTGTAAATTTCAGAAATCAACTCTCTGTCAGAGGTGAGGTTGGTGAACATCTTTTCCCATTGTGAGGGCTGCTGTTTTGTCTTACTGACTGTCTCCTTTGCCTTACAGAAGCTTCTCAGTTTCAGGAGGTCCCATTTATTAATTGTCAATCTCAGTGCCTGTGCTACCAGTGTTATGTTCAGGAAGCAGTCTCCTGTGCCAATTTGTTCAAGGGTACCTCCCTCTTTCTCTTCTAAGGTTCAGTATGGCTGCATTTATGTTGAGGTCTTTGATCCATATGGACTTACGTTTTATCATGTCAATAGACATGGATCTATCTGCAGTTTTCTACATGCCAGCATCCAGTTATGCTAGCACCATTTATTGAAGATGCTTTCTTTTTTTCCATTGTATACTTTTAGTGTCTTTATCAAAAATCAGCTGTTCCAGGTTTGTGGGTCCATATCAGGGTTTTCAATTGAATTCCATTCATCTACCTCTCTATTTTTTTTTTTTACTAATACCAAGATATTTTCAGGACTATAGCTCTACAATAAAGCATGAAGTCAGAGATGGTAAAGCCTGAGGAAGTTCCTTTATTGTACAGGGTTGTTGTGGATATCCTGGGTCTTTTGTTTTTCCATATAAATTACCCATTCTTTGAGTTTCTGACTGAAATCATGTGTCCCTGGGCTGTTTTTGGTTGAGAAATTTTGAGGACTGCTTCTATTTAATTAGGGCTTATAGGTCTGTTTAAATTGCTTATCTATTCTTGGTTTAATTTTGGTAAATTTTATCTATTCAGAAAATAGTCCATTTCCTTTAAAATTTTGCATTTTGTGGAGTACTGGTTTTCAAAACATGAACTGAAAATTCTCTGAATTTCCTCATTGTCCATTGTTATTTCCTCATTTTCATTTCTGATTTTGTTAATTTACATGCTCTCTACCTGCCTTTTGTTTAGTTTGGATAAAGGTTTGTCTATTTTGTTGATTTTCTCAAAGAACCAACTCTTTGTTACATTGATTCTTTGTATTGTTCTCTTGTTTTTACTTAATTGAATTCAGCCCTCAGTTTGACTATTTCCTGCTGTCTACTCTCCTCTGGGGTGAGTGTGCTTCTTTTTGTTCCATAGCTTTCAGTTGTGATGTTAGTTCTCTAGTGTGACTATTCTCCAGTTTCTTCATTTGAGCACTTAGTGCTATGAACTTTCCATTTTAGCACTGCTTTCAAAGTGCCCCATAAGTTTGGGTGTGTTGTGTCTTCATTCTCTTTGAATTCTAGGAAGTCTTTAATTTCTTTTTTTTTATTATTTCTTCCTTGACCCAGGTATAGTGCAGTTGTGCATTATTCAATTTCCATGAGTTTGTAGGGTTTCTGCATTTTGTGTTGCTGTTGAATTCTTACTTTAAAGCATGGTGGTCTGTTTTTTGTATCTGTTGAGGTTTGCTTTATTGCTGAGTATGTGATGGATTTTAGAGAAGGTTCCATGTGGTGCTGAGAAGAAGGTATATTCATTTGTGTTTGGATGGAATGTTCTATAGATGTCTGTTAAACCCAATTGAGTCATAACTTATGTTAGTTCCTTTGTTTCTTTGCTAAGTTTCTGTCTGGTGGTTCTATCTAGTAGGGAGAGTGAAGTGTTGAAGTCTCCTACTATAAGTGTGTGAGGTTTCATGTGTGATTTCAGTTTTAGTAATGTTTCTTTTATGAATGTGGATGCCTCTGTATTGGGGGTATAGATGTTCAGAATTGAGACTTCATCTTGATGGACTTTTCCTGTGATGAATATGAAATTACCTTCTTCGTCTCTTTTGATTGATTTTAGTTTAAAGTCTAATTTATTATATATTAGGATTGCTACACCAGCTGAGGTAATGTTTGTCTTTGACATTGAAGTGTGTTTCTTATATACAGCAGAATGATGGATTCTGTCTTTGTATCCAATCTGTTTGCCTGTGTCTTTTTATAGGCAAGTTAAGACCATTAATATTGAGGAATGTTAATGACCATTGATTGTTAAATATTGTTTGTTTGGGATTTGTTGGTGGTAGTGGATTCCCCATTTTTTTTTCCTTTGGCTGTTGGTAAAGTGGGATTATCTCTTGCTTATGTTTTTGTGAGTATAGTTAACTTCCTTGGCTTGGAGTTTTCCTTCCAGAACTTTCTGTAGGGCTGCATTAATACATATTGTTTAAATATAGTTTGTCATGGAATATCTTGTTTTCTCCATCTATAGCAATTGAAAGCTTTGCTGGATATAGTAACCTGGGCTGGCATCCATGGTCTCAGTGTTGGTAGAATATCTATGCAGGGCCTTCTGCCTTTCAGAATTTCCATGGAGAAGTCAGGTATAATTCTGATAGGTTTGGCATTTTTCCTTTGCTATTCTTAATATACTTTCTTTATTCTGTATGTTTGGTGCTTTGATTATCATGTGATGAGGGTACTTTTTTGTGGTCCACTCTATTTAGTGTTCTGTAATCTTCTTGTACTTTCATTGATATGGCTTTCTTTAGGTTGGGAAAGGTTTTTTTTCTATGATTTTATTGAATATGATTTCTGCACCTTTGAGGTGGGTTTCTTCACCTTCTTATATACATATTATTTTTTGATTTGGTCTGTTCATGGTGTCCCATTTTCCTGGATATTTTGTGTTAGGGATTTGATGGACTTCAGATTTTGTTTGGTCAATGAATCTATTTCTCCAAGTGTATCTTCAGTGCCTGAGATTCTCTCTTGCATCTGTTGTATTCTGTTGGTTATGCTTGCATCTGTTGTTCCTGATCATTTACCCAGCTTTTCTATTTCCAGCATTCCCCCAGACTGTGTGTGTGTGTGTGTGTGTGTGTGTGTGTGTGTGTGTGTGTGTGTGTGTTTTATTGTCTCTAAATCAGGTTTCAAGCCTAGCACTGTTTGAATTGTTTCCTTCACTTCTTTGTTTTTTTTTTTCTTGGCTTTCCATGTTTTCTTTAAGAGATTTGTTTATTTCTTGCAATTTTGGTTTCTCTTTTCCTCCATTTCTTGATTTTTTTTGTTTTATTCCTTCTATTTCTTTAAGGGATATTCTCATACCTCTTTGAGGGTCTCTCACCTTTATAAACTTGTTTTTAGGGTTGTTTGCTTCTGTTGTATCTGTGTTGGGATGTTCGGGTCTTGCTGGTGTGGAGTCCCTAGACTCTGTTGGCGTCATATTGATCTTTCTATTGTTGACTATGTTCTTACACTGTCATCTTCCCATCCCTTCTTCCAGTGGTTACTGATGGGGTTTCTCCCTCTCCTGGTGGGTACAGGTTTAAGGTTCTCTTCTGGTAGGTACAAACAGGTCCAATAATCTGATGGCTCTCCTCTTCCTAGTTTTCCATTCAAACTCTATACACTCCTTCCTTGCTCTGTTTCAAATATATGGCTTCATGTCATTATTTTTTGTTACATGAATATATTTATACAGAAATACAACCTTCTCAGTCCCTATGATGTCACTTTCTCAGTCCCTATGATGTTACTTGTATCCATATTTTCAGGGCAGGCCATTTGCTAATTGGAAAACCAATTGGTTTGTTCTTCCCCTAGGAAGACTATTTCTCCAGCTCTCAGAATTTCTTAGTTTCCAGAAGTTCTTTGAATAGGACCTAGACCTTGTAGATGCTTCTTTATGTGCTTTACCAGGTCTATTATTGCTGTCCTTGTTCAATCATGTTGGTGAAACTTTTTAGATGTTAACTTCTGACATTTCTAGATGACAATCTCACAGCAAACTCCCTAATGCTCACCCCTTATAAGTCTCTCTACCTAGTAGTCAGCAGTGATCTCCTAGCCTCAGGTTTGGGAATTTTGTAGATTTTTCTGTTGGAACAGAGATTTCCCAGCTCTGTATTTTGACTAGATTTGTTGTTGTTACAAAGAGAAGTTTCCTTGAAGAGGAGTAAAAATCCATTTTTTTGATATTACCTGATACACACATAAGTTCCTAGGGCTGATCAAGTGCCATACATAAGACTCTTTCTTTCCCCCCAAAACATCTCCAGCCTCTGGGATACTAGAGGAATTAGATTGGGGACAGACGGTGACCTAGAAACAGAGTCTACTATTCCCTTTCTCTTTAGGTCCCACATAGGTTTGTTTCTTTGTTTGTTTCAGAGAAATAGCATATATTTTGTTGTTTTAGCAGCCACATATAATTTGTTTATTTTGCATACTCTAAACATATGCCATTAGTAAATGGTGTAGTTACATTTTACTTTCTGTATATTTCAACTTTATACACATTTTAGGTGTATTCTCTAATTAGCATTTTTCCTTTCCTTCTTTGGATTATCTCTCCTTTTTGATTTTATTATTTAAATATGTTTTGATCATATTCTTCCCCTCCTCCAAGACCTTCCTAGTCCTGCCTCCCTCTGAACCTATCCTACTTTAAGTTCTTTCTCAAAATAGAAACAAAAACCCAATACAGCAACAAACACCCCAGCAACATAAAACCACTCCCCGAAAGAAAAAATCAAACAGATGGGCATTGCTGGCACATACCTTTAATCCCAGCACCCTGTTGTATCAGGTGCAACAGGTGGATCTCTGTGAGTTCCAGGCCAGACTGATGTTTAGAGTTCCAGGACAGGCTCTAAAAGCAATGTAGAGAAACCCTGTCTCAAAAAAACCAAAAAGCAAACAAACAAACAAAAAACTCCAAAAACAAAAACACCTAATTGTAACCAAATAAACACACACACACACACACACAGAGAGAGAGAGAGAGAGAGAGAGAGAGAGAGAGAGAGAGAGAGAGTCCATTGTATGTTTGTTCAACTGCTCCTGAATAGGAGACCTGTCCTTGAGTGGCTGATAAACCCATTGTCACTCCATTGGAAAAAACTGATTTTTCCATCTCCCAGCTAAGTGATAATTCAGTTGTTAACTTCTACCCCAGTGGCTAGGTTTTTATTACTTCATTCACTTTTTAAAAATATAACAAAATAAACTATAGGAAGATAAAACAAAAACTACACATCAAAGTTGGAGAAGACAAATTAACAGAAGGAAAAGAACACAAGAGAAGATGCAGGAATAAGAAACCCACTTGTTCACGCTCTCAGGAGTCCCATAAAAAACACTAAACTGGAAGCTATAATGTAAGTGTAGAGGACCTGGTGCAGACCCGTCTCTGCTTCTCCATGGTTCCCTGAGCTCTGAGACGAGGGATTTGATGGAGACCTCCAATTTAGAGCTGAGTGTTCCAAGGTCTCTGACTCTCTGTATAATGCCTGACTGTAGGTATCTATATTTGCTCCCATCTACTGCATATCCCATATCTTATATTTCAGCCTTTTCATTGGCACCAGCTCATCCCTAATATAAAGAAGATTATCTAAATACTGTTTACCTGTTTGAGACCATAGTGGAGCCATGAACTCAGTCAACTTAATTTCAGAAACTCTGTACCACACCCGGGTAATTTTGTTGATGATGCTTTGCATTTCCACCATGACATGGTATTCTTCTTTGTTAACCTTGCTGCCTGCCCCAAAGTTTCAAGCAAATTCTGAGATTTGCCAGATTCCATGGGAGAAGTCCAACTTCTTAGATGATAATAAAGACTGTCACTGTGACTGATTAGGAATGGGATTTCGCACACTCCTTTGCATCACATCACAATATCCTATTTTTCAAGAACAGCACTGTCAACAGATGGATGTTTTAATCACAGATGGGAAAGATCTAATACAATCCACTCCATAATATAGGCACACAACCTGTAGGTGTTGGATTCTTCTCAATAGCTGATTCAAACTAACTGGACCTCATTCCCTGACCCTTGCCTAATTCAGTCTGAAATATTGAAATCTGGACACAAATCTGAGATGCACTAATTCACATGCTTAACAGAAAAAAGGATAAAACAGTCTGAAGGAGGAATCACCTTATCAATAAACTAATAGCCCCATACAAAGAAGACGTTGTATGTCTTAGTTGCTTTTCTAATGCCATGACAAAACACAATCACCAAGGCAATTTATCAAAGAAACCATTTAATCTGAGTTCATTTTTTTTTTAGAAAGTTAATGTTCATGACCAACATGGCAAGGAGAATGTAGAACATATGGTATGCAGGCATGGCATTGGAATAGTAGGTGAGAGCTGACATCTCATTGACAACCATAAGCTGACTGAGAAAGGATGAGAGCTGCTAGGAATGAAAATAGTGTGGGCTTTGAAACACCAAAGTCCACCCCAGTAACACACCTTCTCCAACAAGGCCACACCCCCTAATCGTTCCAAAACAGTTCCATCAACTGGGGACCAAACATTCAAGATATTAGGCTGTAGGAGCCATTCTCATTCAAACCACGACAGTGTGTTCTATAAAAGATGTTTCAGACTCAAGTTCTGTTCTTCCTTAGCTGAGAATGTGGTGAAAATCTGTATGCATGAGACAATGTTTCCTGAAAAACCAATGAAATATTACATCTACAAAATTGTTCAGTGGGTGTCATACTGGCATTTTAATATGTCTCAAAATTAGACAAGTACAAAATGAAAACAGAAATGATAAGGTAATAAAAAGGTCGGACATATATTCCTGGTTTCATTATCACTGCTATATTCCAAAGATGACTATTCTTAGATAATTGTGTGACTTTCTTAATGCATTGATGTAGCATATGATTTGATCTATTGATAATAGCATTTAGATTAATATTGTGGTCACAGTGGGACCTTGCTTTGTTAGAGTCTTCCTTATATCCAAACTATTATTTTCATAAGAAATTAACATTACTGTAACAAGTGTGACTAGTGTGTGTGTGTGTATGTGTGTGCTTGTGTGTGTGTGTGTGTGTGTGTGTGTGTGTGTGTGTGTGTGTGTGTGTGTGTGTGCCATCATAAGCCACTTTCAAGAGCTGTCAGATTGCTCAAGGAAATAGAGGAAGGAAGTTTTAAAGCAAAGCAGGTCAGACCACGGGAAGTGTCAATTAAAATAGGTGTACCTTAAGCAAAATGAAAGAGCACTTTACAAGGAAGTCCAAATCTAGTTACACAATTCATCACAAGCAAGAAGCCAAGCAGAGAATCAATGGAAACTGGTTATGATCAAGGTGGATTCAAGGATGGAAAGATATAAGAGAGAATAAAATTTGAGCAACGATTTTTACTGTGAAGTCATGGATGACATTTTCACTCCCAAATTTCCTTAAGAGGAAAGGTCAGAGATATCAAAGCAAATGCTATTCAATTTTTATATGTTGTCTGTCCTATAAAAACATAGAAATAATTATGAATAAGTTATATGTGTCAAAGTAGTTTAAAAATGTTTAATGATGAAAATATGGAAATGTTTGTCTAACTATTGGAAAAACTTAATTATAGAATTTCTTTCTCTGTAAGATAATTGATAACTATAACAATGATTACAAAGGACTGCTGCAAAGACTAAACACAATCACATGGATACAGTCCTTAGAGTATTTCACATTATACTTTAAGTGTTCAAATAATGTAATTATTAATTGTGCTTTCTAAGTCAAATAATCTTAAAAGTTATAGGTGATGTAAGCAAAAGAACAATGTTGAAACACAATGAACATGTTAGTTTTCATTGATTCCTGTATCATGTTTCCCCTATGATTGGGGACCCTTTCTTAATGATCTTCATTTTCTAAACCTTCCTCAATGTTTATAAAGTCAAGAGATTAAACAAGGTTATTTCCAATGTCAGGGACTTTATGACTTCGGGAACCACACAACTCAATATTCCAACAATTGTAGGGTTAAAAGCTAATGAATGTTCTTAAACAATTTTAACATTCATATCTCCTAGGTATTCACAGGTTTTGCATTCCATGTGTTTTAGAAGCATGAGAAACCATAATTGTATAGATACGTTACTCTTGTGAAAATATTTTTACAAGTTCCCATAACAAAAACTTCTCAGATTTATTCTTAAAGAGACAGTCTTGAGATTAATCTCTGCCACTCTCTGAAATTTAACTATGATTACACTAGCCATGTCTCTTTAAGCAATCAAGTCAACACTATCTTCCCATCTCCAACAATGGTCCAACAGATGATACAGTTCAACGTTTACAACCAATCTCTGACTGTCAGAATAGTTTCACCTTTAACCCATACATTTTTTTCCTAAATAACTTAGTTTTTGGCAATGACTGATTTGCCAGTTTGGCAATGACAATATTTTCAAGTTAGGCTACCCTCCTCATCAGAACTCTTTATACTGAGTAGAGACATTCGTTATTATCATAAACATCAGATATCATCAGCTGACAGTAGCAGGTACCATTTCCATAAAGAAGAGTTTCATTCACTAGCTGTAAAGATAAGATCTAATCACAAAAATTAATTGAAAGAGTGGAGGAGACAAGGGAACAGAACAGTTCAAGGTCAGGACTTTATTAGAATTATTCATTTCAATACAAAAGCTTATCATTTCTCCAGAGGTAAAAGAAGTATATATGCCAAAGAGAAGGATGAATATCATTTTCACTTATATTTTAATTTACTTTATCTTTCTTTTTTCCTTTTAGTTTGAATTTCTCCTTCCATGCATAAATTCACACAATTTTTCTTACTGCTAAAGGATACTGACATTTGTGATCTAATCAAATGTAACTGTTGCCGCAACTAGTCTCACTCATTCTGCTTCCAGCCATTTCCATGGCAAGCAGAAATGCACATAGAATATCCCCAAATAAGGCCAGAAATGTTAAAACTAGTCAAATGGAATCAATTGTGGTTTTGATGGCAATGGTATTGTTATGATAACGTGGTGGGGGAACCTTGTCTGATTCCATGGCAGGCAAGGTTGACAGAGGCAGGGGACAAACATGCAGGGCAGACCGAGCTTAGGGATAAATTTTATTAGACTGGGAAGAGGGAGAAGAAAAGAGAAAAGAGGTAAAGAGACACAGAGACAGAGAGAGGACAAAAGAGAAGAGGGAGACAGGAAAAGTCTTGTCTACTCCAGGGGAACAGCAGGAAAGAGTGAAAGAACGAGAGCATAAATGGACATGGTTCTTTCTTTTTAAAGGGGTCCTTTGCCCCTGGGCTGACCAGGGTACTGCCTGAGTGCATTCTGCTAGGTGACAGGGGCCGGCCAGCATAATGCCTGAATCCTTGCTGGTGTTATCAGCATAATTATCACCATGTATTAGAATTACTCAGATACCCTAAGGGTTTTATATACATTAACACATGTACAGACCTCACTACATTTCTGTTTGTGATAACAGCTTTTATCCTCATTTTTCATTTAAGCAAATGTGTTCCGAGAAGACCGGAGTGCTAGCAATAACAAAATGGCACACACAATGTAATTAACTGAAAGTAATTAAAAGAAAGGACTGTGTGCAGAGTAGTTGGTGGGTTTAAAAGAACAAGAAGACCCAGTCAACACTGGAAACCCCTGTGACTCTGCATGACTGCAGAGAAAAAGCAATCATAGAGACATGCAGCTTCAGAAAGACAATGGAGAGGCAAACATACGTGGAGGGGGAAACATGGCCCTATCTGCCTCTTCTTTTGCCTTTGAGCCATGCTTGTCAATCATCCGACGTCCTTCAAGTAGAAGCCATCCTTCAAGTAGAAGCCAGGACGCTCAGGTTTTAAGTCGCAGTAGAGTTTGCTTTGGGGCATATCTATCAGGGAACAGACAGATGTACAAAAGACCCAAGCTTCTCAGACTTTCTTAGTTTAATCCCAGACACTTAGCTACTATATGGAAACTATTACTGTGTAGATTCTAAGAAACTACAATGAGGTCACCCAGACAAACCATGTGGTAGTATCAGCATTAAAAAAAAAAAAAATTAAAATCTCATGGACCTCTGTTTGTTCCAAAAACTTACTGACCAGAGACACTTCTAAAACAGAATAGTCTTTGCTTTTGTTTTAGTTAATTGTACTGCTACTGTGACCAAATGCCTGTCATAAGCTACTTAAAGAAGAAAGTATTTTTGTCGGGCTTACAGTTTCAGGGCACCACCCTCAAATGCAAGACCGGGCATGGTGTTGGTGCATCTGCAATCAGAAATAACAGAGAGGGGTAAATGCCTGCTCAGCTTTATTCTTTCTATGCAGAGCCTAACTCCAGTTCACCGAACAATGCTGTTACAGTGAATCTTTCCACTTCAAATGACCTAATCCAGGAATTCTCTTACGGGCATGTTCAGAAATTTGTCTCCCAGATGGTTTTAGGTGAGGTCACATTAATAGCCAATATAAACCATCACACTCTTAGGTATTCCTAAATTGCTTGTTTACACACTTGCTGCCAAAAATACTCAATACACTAAATAATTCAAAACAACTTCCAAAAGTTTCAACTTCAAGACTGTCACAGGGTTCGTCTTTTTACACAACACTTCTATTTTCTTTCTTCACTTTGAGAGATTCTGTGAAATGCAGCTGATGGATTTGAATGCAGCAGCTAGTTACACATACACAGCTTTAGCTAATACTGTTTCAGACTTGGTTTGTTTTCAGTTGTTTCTAAGTACTGTGTTAAACTAACTTCCCAGGTAGCACTGCTTTAGAGTTAAAGCATGAGTTCTTTGCAATAGCAAACATAAGACACAGACACACTGCAGTGGACAATTATGGAACCAACTGAGGCTCATTTTGGACAAACCCCAAATAATTACAGCAATATATAGTAACTATTGGAGTAAAGTAAATACATCTTTACTGGAGGAAAACAAGAAAACAGAAAAATAAAACAATAAGAAGAAAGAGACAGCTATCTTCAAAGAATTTCTTGCAATAAATAGAAGAAATGAAAGATTAGAAAGTCACCGCTGTGCAATCCCTTTGCAAAAGTCTGTCTGTTCAGGAAAGTTTTACAAGTGAAGATAACCCCCTAGCCTCCAGAGGACTACAAAGGCAACATGAGAAAACATATGCACATTTTCATGAAAATATTCTACTAACTTGATTAAAATGAAAGATAAGCTTGTGAGGCAGCCCACACTTGTAATCCTCATAGTTTGTGACTTACCTGGACTACCTACATAATAAATACCAGGCCACCTTTGGGCAGCATCAGATCAACCTTTATTCTAAGTAAAAATTATCGAAGTAAATGGTAATTACAACATAGTAAGGTAAGAGTTTATCTTAGCAAAGTTAACATTACTCCATGAGGCAAATGCTCACTGTCATGTCTTAGCTCAGATTTGTCTGACAATTCTATATGACAACATTAGATCAACAATAAACGTGCCACCTATTTGCACAATCTGACAGAATTATCAAGCTGACTCTGAGAACAGTATGCTCAAAGTTTTTGAAAATATATGCAAGGAGATCACTGTATATTAAAAACTAGTAATTCATTTGAAGACAGGAGAAACAGCTATGTAAGTCAAGGGTATAGCTGACTGTAAAAAGAATCCGCCAATCACTTGCATGAAATCAATTTGTGGAAAGTACACTGAAATGAAAATTTTAAATGAAGTTGAGAAAATAAACAGAGAATAGATGGTATAAATTAACATTCAGAGAGCATTCTTATAATAATATGCATAGAATTTGAAGAGCTGAAAGAAATTTATGATTTTCTAATAACACCTAAGTATCCATCTGAAGTATTCTCTTCACAATTTAAGCAGGTTGATTTATATCATTTATAGAGCATTTGGGAGCAGAAAAGATTCCATGGGATTTGGATGGTGTCAATGTTACACATGACTTACATGAAACACCTGGAAAAGTAGGATGAGTCTGGTGTCACAAGCAAAGCCTCTGCTGCTTAAAAAATATGAAAGTTTCTTATTTTAGATAATATATCAAAACTTCAAATGAGAGGGAGAGAAGAAAATGTAAAGCAATATTGCCAAATAGCAGCAGAAGATGACTCTACAGCTACGAGCCAGCACTGCTCTTGTAGAACTCAAGTTTAGTTCCCAACACCGACATCAAGAGGCACAATGCTTCTCATAACTCCAGTTCAACAGAATCTGATGCCTATGCAGGCACCAGCATTCCTGCATGAACACCAACATACAGACACACACACACACACACACACACACACACACATATATATATATATATATATATATATATATATATATATATACACCCATAATTAAAAATATGTGCAACGAAAATGAAAAAAACAGAGGCCATGAATTAGAAAGGCCGGGAGCACATGGGAGGATTGGAGGGAAGAAATGGAAGGAGAATAATGGTACAATTATATTTTAACTTAAAAAATTTTAAATTTAAAAGCTTACCTTTTTAAATTTTTACATTTCTAAAACTACAATGAGAATAGAGTTTTTTAAGTGAAATAGGTTATATACATTGTCAAATTATTGGCAGCCTTTAATAAATCAAAATATTCCAAGTCAACATAATGTAGAATAATAATAAACTGAAGCATCAAAAAAGAAAAGCATATATTTTTTATCTCGGACTTTCAGCAGTTAGTTAATTCAGTTTTAAAGATTTGTTAACAGTTATAAATAAATCATAAAAACTAGAAAATAAGTATAAACATTTTTGTTCTGTGGCATGCATATTAAGCGCTGAGTATGAGGGTGATTAGGATTTTCAAGTAAATGTCTGATTCTGTGCTTCTTTCCATGTTCTATAACAGATAAAAAATATACCTGTACCTGCAGCAATTCAATGAGTGTAAATATTTCTATTCAAGTTACATTTTTAAAATATTTCTTTTGTTTTCTATCAAGCATTTTATAATGAAGGATACCGAAAAATGGCAAGGTCAACAAATATCTAATTAGCCTTTCAGTTAACAGATTTTGCTGTTGAAAGGTGAATTTTACTAGCCAATATTCTATGGTATACAAACATGATAAACTTACTCTAATTTGTATTTCCTGGTTTATTCTATATTATTTACTTGGACACTAAACCGGTATCCAACAGTATTAAACAAACAAAAACAGACATGTAGATGGGAATACATCACAAAAGATAATGACAAGGGAAAAGAAGGACTGAATATATGTTAGTTCCATTTTACAGTTTAATATTTGAAATACATATTTGAAAACAATGTACAGAGACAAATGCAGATGACAAAAAACATGATTTTGGTTTCTGATTGTGTTTGAATAGAAAAATATGACAAGAGATCATGTTTTAAGCTGATGACTTTCAGCCATTTGAAATTGAGTTTTACCTAGTGTGAGAGATGAGGATTTGGTTCCTTCCTTCCACATTTAGCCACACAGTTTGACCAGCCCAGCGCCATTTGCAATCTTAACCACAATGTGTATTTTTGGCTTCTCTATTAATAATTAGTTGGTTGTATTCCTGTGGGATTACCATGGATTCTTAATTCTATTCTTTTGGTCAGTGAATATATTTTCTCAGTACCATGCTGGTTCTATTACTGTAACTCTGTAACTCTGTAACATAACTTTAAATATAAGATGGTGATATGTTCAACACTATTTTTATTAAAAGACAAAGGTCTCTCTGTCTCTCCGTGGACTCATGTTTCTATATGAAGTCCGAGACTCTGAGACTATTTTTTTTCAATTTCTGTAAGGAATTGCATTGGAATTTTGATGGTAATTTTACTAAATCTGTAAATGCTTTTAAGAGAATTGCCATTTCATTTTTTAAAGATGCCTTCTTTACTCCATCATATAAATTTAGCTTCTTTGTCAAAAATCAGGTGTGTTCGTAGGTGTGTGGGTTAACAGCAGGGTTTTCAACTAGATCCCATTGGTCAACCTGTCTATTTTTGTGCCAATACCAAGCTGTTTTCAGGACTATAGCTCTGTAATAGAGCTTGAAGTCAGGGATGGTGATGCCTCCAGAAGTTCCTTTATTGTACAGGGTTGTTTTGGCTATCCTGGGTCTTTTGTTATTCCATATAAACCAATCCAGGGATACAAGGTCTTTTCATCTTCTTTGATATCTTTGTAAATTTACTTATTCAGTGACTTCAAGTTTTCATTGTACAAGTCCTTCACATTCTTGGTTAATTTGTTCCAACATATTTTTGAGATACTGTAAATAGCTTTTTTTTCTCCAATTGTTTTCTCAATATGTATGCCATTTCTATCCAGGAAGGCCACCAGCTTTTGTGTGCTAACACAATAGTTAGTAATAACACCTGTTGCCTTAATTGTAATCATTGTCATATTATCCAAACTGTGACTCAGTTTTAAATTAGATAAAACATCTGTTCTCAATACAAACTGTCAACTATAAATTGAGACTAAAGCACATTTAATTGATTTTAAATTAATGTATTACTCCAAAAGTTTCTCTCTTTTTACATAGACATGTAAAATTTCGATTTCTTACAATAATCCTTAAAGAAATAACTGAGTTTGGTAATTTTGATTTGTTCATTTTGTTACTCATTGCTAAAACCGGTGTATAGCATTCTGTCTTAGGGGAAGTTTCTATTGCCATAATAAAATACCATGACCAAAAGCAACTTGAAGGAAAAGGGTTTGTTTTAACTCACAGCTGGTAAGTCATCCAAGGAAGTCAGGGCAGAAACTCATTGAAGGAATGGAGTAGTACTCGAACAGAGGCCATCTAGGAATGCTGATAATTGGCTTGTTCCCACAGCTTCTACAGATGGACCACCATTTCTAGAGGATAGGACTAACCTCATGAGTCATCAGTCAAAAATATGTAACACAAGCTAGCCTGCAGGCCAACCTGTTGGGGCATTTTCTCAGTTGAGGATTCCACTTCCAAAATGATGCTGGTATATGTCAAATTGGCATAGAAACTATGTAGTATACAGTCTACAAACAGTATCCGTTTAAGTTAACAAATACCCAGCAAAAACCTTATATTCCTACTATTAGACCCCCGAAAACTCAAGTATCCAGGGTCCCAGGCCACGTTCTCGGTCACCCCAATCACCAGGCAGATTCGAGAGCTTGCTGCAAACTGCACGAGGCTTTATTGTAATTTAACGAGCTAACCCCATGTTAGCTCTGGTCTTTCACCCACCTGCCATGGCGGATGGCTAGCAAAAGATGGCTCCTAGGGTCTCCCAAGAGATCTTATAGGACAGCGTAAGGGGAGTGTCTAGGGGTACACACAGGCTTACGATTGGTGTGCCTCCAGGCTTGGAGGGCTTGCCCTGGGTTGATTGGTCAACTGGTTGTTATGGCCCATAGGCCCTCCCAGTGTGGTTGCTATGCTTTGTGCGTCATTGCTGTGCGCTTGTCCGTAAAGCACACCCAGGGTCGTAAAGCATAGCGCCACCAGCTAACTTCTGATTGGTTCCTTGTCACAAGACAGGCATCTGACTTTCTAGTAACTGACTAACTTCTGATGGGTTCCTTGTCACGAGACAGGCATCTGACTTTCTAGTGACTAACTTCTGATGGATTCCTTGTCACGAGACAGGCCTCTGACCTCTAAGTGACCAAGGCAGGTTTATGGTAAGCACATGTTCAGCTGTTATGGCTGCCGAAAGGGGAGCTGGTCCCTTCACTACAAATTTAAAGGAACCTAACAGATTAGTTTTCATTAAAATAAATATCTCTTTGTGAAAAAAAATAAAATCCTTGCCATTTCTTGCCAAAGTCTATAACTACTTTTCATTTTAGTTTTAAAAACTTGTGCCGTTCTGTGACATTTTAAGTAAACCACTAGAAAATTTAGGGTAAACTGAACATTTTCCTTTTGTTAGTTGTTTTCTTTAAGAAAAGCCATCTTTCAATTCTAATGTTTAATCTTCTTCTGAGTTCTAGTTCTCTCTTTACATTTTTTCATCTGCCTTTTGTATTTCCTACCACTTCCTTTGTTCATATGTTTTAATTTTGTACTCCAGCTACCTCATATATTCTAAAAATTAGGTGTTTCAGAAAACACATCACAGCTGCTTCCAAACATTAAAGGGAAACTAATTTCTGAAGGGGGAGCTCAGGGTCAAGGAGAAGTTCTAACATAGAAGTAGTGAGTGCGGCCACATTTACTCCTAAAGGAATAACCGTAGTTAATTACACTTGCCATTAACTCCAGAGAAACTAACCCTTTCAGATCATTTAATTTTCTGACCAATTAATACAGATGTATTGGACCTCAATTTGCATACCAGGAAAACAACTGATAAGTCATACACTATGAGTAGTTCATTATTAAACAGAGAACACTTTGGTTCAAAAGGGATAAATTATACATATCATCTAACATTTATAGGCCCAGTAAATGTATTAATTTTTGGAAATATTATTTTATGATTGATCTTTATTTTCCTTTATTTTTTAAAGCAATTTAGTTAAAATGTAATCACAACATTTTCCCTTGTCTTTCCTCCTTCCGACCACTCCCATGCACCTTTTCCATCTCCTACTCAATTAGATGGAGCCTCTTTTTCTATAATTATTATTACATATACAGAGAGATACACAAATACATACACACATACAACCTGATGAGTCCAGTATTGGTTTTGTGTGTATATGAATTCAGACCTGACCATTCCATATGGGTATCCAATTAGGCACTCATTTCTGAGAGAAGCTAATTCTCCCATTCAGCAGTTGTTAATTGTTTACAGTTTTTTTTGTGTGTCTAGGGTTGGGACTCAATAGCACATCTATCGATACTGTCATTGTTCAGTTCTTCTGAACAATTAAGTGGGCATTGCTAAGAGACACTGTCTTATAAGCGACTTCCTGATCCTCTGGCTCTTAGAATCTTTCTATCCCCTGCTTTATTTTGTTCCTGGAGCCTTGGGCACAGGAGTGGTGTTGAAGATGTATCCTTCAGACCTGAGGTCTCTACAGTCCTATATCTACATTGAGTCCAGTGTGATTTTCTATAATGGTCTCAATTTGCTACAAATAGGATATAGTTAGGAAATATGTTGTTCTAGTAAAGTAGTGGTATTAAGATCAATGATTTTTCTAGTCCGTGGTGCATGGCTAGGTTTTCAGGCATGATTTCACTCCTGGTTAGTGAACCTTAAATCCAATTAGAGAACTGCCAGTTATAGTCAACATATAAGTGTCACTATTGAACCTTTAGGGTTCTATTGCTATTTTGGCCAAGTACTTGAAACCTATTTGTGTTCACTTCTTAATAAAGCTTCGCATGAACAACTGTATTTTTGCCTTGTATTAATTTTATTTTTATTTTCATGTCAATATCTATGTGAATATTTTCTCTGTCTTTAGGTTTTATTGATGGAAATGGCCTCTTTCTTTTTACAACTTATGTGATACTAATATCCTGCAAATGGCAGCAGCAATGTTTACGTGTCTTGTAAACAACAATCGAAGTAACGTTTGCATGGCTTTACCTGTTACCATATTTATATTTTGAAATCCTTGAATCCTTTTGAGCCTTGATGCATTGCTTGGTTAGTGATGTTAAAGAAGTTGTAAAATAAAACTGTATTCTTATTTCACATTTTTTTCATATCTCCTGACAGGTTATACAACAAACAAAACACACAGTTGCCCTTACCTGTGAGTAAGTGTTCAAACTAGACATTTTTTCACATACTATCATTGTCACTTGCATTCGTCGCAGCAATAAGCATCTCTAACCTGGAGACTTGTTTAATATAGTTTTATAGATAATATGCAGAAAGAATAACAGGGCTTCAGGACTTCTACAGACCAGTCTCATTGTGACTATTATGGAAGTTCTACAAAGTGCAAAGCAAGAGTTAGGTAGTAATTACCCCTGTGCCAAAGGAAAAGGTATTCTACATTTTGTGTCTCTCTTCAATGCTTTTTCTAGGATCTGAGGAGAGCTTTCTAAATAATTTACAATGTGAAAAGTGCCGCTTCCCTTGACAACTCTTTTTCAAAAATGAGCTGTTCTCTTCTTAAAATCAGTTTCTTAACCTTGACAAAAATTGGCCCTGATATGCTAGAAATGCATGCTTTAATCTTGATAATCAAATCTATAAGCAAAAGCAAATTGATACTCTCATCGTGCCTATCTCGACCAGCAAGAAGGACACGACCACGACTCTTCTTCAAGCAGTTTATTCAGGAACCTTGTACATTAGCTTGTCATTCTACCTCTACCTCAGCTTCTCCTCAGCTTCTTCTATATCTCTCTGCTTCTTCTATATCTCCCAGCCCCCCCACCACAAGCCCTTAAAAGCAAGCTCATTACCCAATTACCCAATTAACTCACGCCACCTGGCGATCCTGGATAGGTCACAGCTGGAGGAGGCACACCAGATCCACTAAGCGCTTCCAAATAAGGCTTGTTTGCAGCTAAACTTGGTCTCCCTGGCATCCAGCCAGGCGCCATCTTGGGGCTGTGGCTCCCCACAGATACTAATGCTGGGAATAATAAATGTTACTTTTATTAGTTGCTTTACTGTTTAATCATCATAATAACTATTATTATTACAATCTACATACATGCATGGAAATATTTTGTCTTGGTTTAGTTCTCAAATATTCCTTCCCCAATAACAATCTATAACATGAGTATAACCACTGAAAAGTTTATTCTGAATTTCAGAAAAGAAAATGACTGTGCACCTATTGTTAATATATACATAAATTATGATTAGGCATTTGAAATGTAAGTGATAACTTTATCACCAGTTTCCTCTTTAACTGGAGAAAACCCATTCCACTTTTTTTCTATTCTTTTTTATTTGAAAGTTAGTATATTCATTACTTTAATTGCATTCTTTAAAATTGCCATTTCTGTCTCTTACAGAAGTTTTATTTTTCATTCTAAAATAGAATGTATCTTGTAATAAAAATTCTATGTAGTCCACCAATATTCACTTATTCTTAGATTCTAAATCCCTGACATGTGGGCTGGAAACTTCCTTGCTTCCTGTGTGTGTGTGTGTGTGTGTGTGTGTGTGTGTGTGTGTGTGTGTGTGTGTCGGTCTGTCTGTCTGTCTGTCTGTCTGCCTGTCTGCCTGTCTGTCTGCCTGACTGTCTGTCTGTCTGTCTGTCTGTGTATTTTCTGTACTTTGTATATGTTTGTTTCATTTTTCAGACCTTGTAGTTTTCCTGTCTAAAGACTGCATTGCCATATGCAAGTATATCCTCTAATTTTTAAATATGTAAGTCTCTTTCAAACTCACATAAAGGGAAAAATACCCTATAGGTTGGAATCCAGTGCACCGAGCACTAAAAAGTATTTCTTTACCAGAACCACTACTTGGTTTGCTTTTAAATAGGAGGAATCATTTTGTATTAGAAGGTTTTCTAGAAGACCCTAGGCAATCATATGAGAACAGTAGATGAGTATTTTTCCTTGCTACTTCTTTCATCAAGAAACAAATTGCAAAGAGCACTGGGTGTTCTTTAGTCCATCATGCACAAGAAAAAGATGAAGTGCATATGGTATGCACTTGTATGGTTTTGTTTCCAGAATTATGTATATTGTCTTACATGTATACTAGTTAGGTAGCAAGGATTAAATTTATTTCAGAAATCTTACCTCTTCTTAATAAATTGCCAAATCACATACAAGTTTCCCCGAACACAGTATAGAAATTATTGTTTAAAGTTTTTACATTTCTATTAGAAAAAAGACTTTTAGATTAATATATTTCATGAACAATACCTGGCCTTTAGGGGACAACATGTTTCAACTGATCTCACTCAGTTATAGATTGCATCCCTGTTTAACTTATTAGCCACCTGTTTCACTCTTACAAGATAATGGAAAAATTATGATGCTATCACTATATATACAATTCCATGTGCTCTGGACTTTAAGAGGAATTTTGCAAATCTGCAAAAAAATAAAACCTCTGGAGTTGAAATTAAGGATTAATAAATATTCAGAACATTAAAGATTATATATAAATTTCATCTTTGGCATTTCATTATATCTTTAGCATAATATCTTTTTTATCACAAAAACTTAAATGAAGAAAAACCATACCAAGAATCCCTCAGAACTTTAGTTGCTTTAATGCCAGTAGAAAAAAACATTACTGTAACACTTGAAAGTTCAAACCCTTGCCTCAATTAAAGAACAAGTGCAAAAAGCAGCAAGTACAATTTCCATGATGGTGAAATAGCTGTGAACACCTCAGATGAAAACCAGTAGTTTGTCAGACACTGTTCTTGACTTTCCAATAAAATGCCTTCCCCAGGGACTCAGAGTATACCCATGTTACATATAATTACTCTCACTTTCACTTAACCAAGAATGTACATGTTTACATACATATATACATACATACTTACATACACACACACACACACACACACACACACACACACAGAGAGAGAGAGAGAGAGAGAGAGAGAGAGAGAGAGAGAGAGAGAGAGAGAGGAACACCCTGTCAGCTATGGTCAGTCATGAACACATGCATATGTGAGGATATCCTGCAAGTAGTAAATATGTGATTATTGTTCATGATCTATCAGAAGAGTTTTTACTTCATCCTGTAGTCTGGACTATTTTATTGGTTACTCTCTGTAGTGACAATCTCCTAAAAGATAACAGTGTTCAGGACAAGATAGCTTTTCAAGATATTACAGCTTCCTGAAAAAAAAGCTGTCTTGGCTATGCTTATTTCTCTCTTGCTTCCACTACTCTGTTTGACATTTTGTTGGTAGTGGTGGACATGATTTTCTTTTTGATGTCTTTAGTCATAGAATATTTTACCACCTCATTCAACTATGGCAAATAGCTTTGCTAGCTATATTCTAGGTTGACAGTAACCAGCTTGTATAACTTGTTTCATTGTTTGGTACTTTCAGTGTTTTTAAAGGGAAATCAACTAACAAGCTATTATTGCTTATTGTGTTTGTCATTAGCACTTAGCCTATATTCAAGTATTTCAGTTTTATCACTTTGACTAAGAGTCCACTTAGCAGTAGAGTTTGTTTATCTTTTCTGCACAGATAATGACCTTCTTGACTATGTGGAAAAAACATTCAAAACTTCTGAAAAGTTATTGACAGTTTTTTCCTATCTTCCTTCTCCCCAATTTTCTTTCCCTTCGCTTGTCTTCAATCACACATATCTGAAAGGTCCGGAGATCTCAAGAATATATTATGTGTTCTGTTATCATTATCACAATGTGCCTATGGACATTGTTATTCATAATGTCTATGTAATGGTTGGGTTTTTTCACTACATATCATGATTTACGAGCAACATATAGAAATAAAGAGGAGCAGTTGGAGGAGACTGGTCCAGGTATGGGTATTTGAAACCTCAAAGCCTACCCCTTTATCCTATGATACTTAAAGATGTTGACAATTTTTTTTATATATTAGGCAGTTATTCCTGTGCCTTTGTGTGAAAAAGGACTTTTGAGATCCTTTGCCCATTTTAAATCATGTGCATTTTCTCTTATTATAGAGTTATTCATTTATTTAAAATACTATCTTCTTATATATGTTTTGAATTTTTCCCATCAATAAATTAGCTTTTCACCTATTCATTTATTTTTAGTCTTGTTGGGTATGCTATTAAGAGTCCAATCTAGTAACTCATTCACAGACCAATGTTATAGATGATTTTCCTTACATTTCCTCATTTCCTGTGTGTGTGTGTGTGTGTGTTGGCTAATAATACAGATACATAGACATCCAAGAGAGAGTCTTTAACTCATGCTGAATTGCAATTGATGATTCAGTGTTCAAAACTGAAACCAAAGCCACCTATGTGAAACTTTACTGTCATGCTAACTCTCAAGCTAATGTGGGAGATAGATAACATATTTATCAAAGGATAAATTCTAAAGTGTTTGTGAAAAGCTAAAGAAAGAAATTTAACAGACATTGCAATCAGGTGATAGGACCAGGGAAGAATGTGGTTGTGATGGTGCATCCCTGTACTACAGGTGTGCTAAAGGCTACAGTTAGAGGACCATGAGTGAGGACAAAAAAGGAGTTTATTCCCAAATTCAAACTAAATCAAAGAGAAAAATACTACAATGGAAAAAAAGACAGAATTTAAATGGAAAATAGTTAAAATTACATAAGAAATTGATGAGATAAGTATATAAACATTGCTCAATCTATTGGCACACATAAATATTTAACTTAGAAATATAACACATCTAATTTGCACAAAGTTCTGAAAAATAACTTTGAAAACTGGAGAAAAGATGCATATTAGTGAAATTTTATTATTTATATAAAGTCATATATGCAGAGTGGTACAGAGCAAAAAAAATAAAAGGGAGAAAATAAATCATCAAGTAATTCTTGGACAGACTGATCAAGTGTTTGCTAGCCCCACTTCTGAGATTAGAAAAAGGAAAGATTAGCACATGGGAACAGGGACCACTGGTTCTGAAGGTTTTCCAGCCAGCATTGGGCCTTCTAGATTAAATCCTATGTTCTTTCCACCATTGTTTGCATCTTTCCATAAGTCTACACAAAAATTAACAAAATTTGTGGTTATAATATATTTCATCATGCCATATTCCATAAATACCAGAATTATTTTTAAAACAATTCAGATTACTTATGGAAATTTTTTTCCTTAAATATATAGTTGATGGGTGGCCCATAACTAATGATTTTCAGACATCATTTATATTTTCTAAATTCTTGAGCTATGTTCACTAAATGACTTTAAAATTGTACACTATCACAGTAATTGACTAAGATCTATTAATGAAATTTCTTTCCAGATGTGCAAAAATGGTTTTCTGCCTTTCTAGCTAAAAGCTTCATGTAAGCCCAAACAGACACATTGAAGAATACACAATAATTGTTTCAAAATCATTTTAGGTTTTCTTTTTAAAAAATAGAATGTTCTTGGAGGCAGACGAGATGCCTGAGTGAGAAAAGGTACTGAGCACCAAGTCTGATGACCTGAGTTCAATATGAAAAGTCTACATGGTGAAAAAAGAGAACTGAATCCTCCAAATTGTTATCAGAAACTGTATTCATTGTTTAAGCTTTCAGTTGTTTCATGTCCCAAATTCAAAAAATATAATTGATAAACTATAGAACATTGTGTTGATCTCCATATCCCCTGATTCATCAACTCTGATGAATTAATTCACAAAATACTGAGCTATAATGCATATGTGGCTAACTTGAAGATTAAGAAAGGACAAAGAATAAAAAACAAAAACAAATCAAATAATAAAGAGAAGCCTATTTGGCACTTGTACTGTGTTGTGGTTTTCTGTAGAATGAATATGCTGCTTACAATGAGACAAACAAAACCACTGAACTCAAAGTTAAGAAATAAGAAAGATGACCTGTGCTACAGTGTCATGTCTCCACTCAATTCATACAAATTTTCAGTTATAAAAGTACTACAGAACCATAAACCAGTTCCCCTTTGCCTTCACAAGTAACCAGTCAGATACATGTTCTTACAAACTCCATACTGAGTATTTACTTCTAATTCCATGGGGAAAAATACTTTCTGCCTCCTGGAAACACAGTAATCATGATAATAAAATAACAGAATTTCTTCTGGATATCATAGTCTTATTACTTTGCTCTTTACTTTTATACAATATGGTTTTCAGTCAACAATAATATTTAATTGAAAACAAATTATTTTAAATTCTTAGCTTTGGGTCCTTTACTCTGTGTTGGTACTTTTCCTATAATTTATGTCCCTGTGAAACTAAAATCTATTATAATTTTAACGATTCCTTATGCTGTTTTTTGACAGGCATTCAAAGTCCTTCAGGACAAATAGAAGCAGATAGTGGTTGTGGGAGTTGAGATAATTAGATCAGAGTATCCTGGCACTGCAAGACTTTCTAGAACAAAATGGTGATGAATGTTCCCCCATACACATGGCAAAAGGATTGACAAAGTACAGGCAATAAGCAGCCTCAGAGCAGGACGCTTAGCTGGAAAATGACTATTAGATTAAGTTAAGAAGGAGGTGGGGCAGGGAATTACATTTAATTTGCCAATTAGAAGACTGAAGTTTAAGACTTGTAGAAAGCTATTCTACAAATCACTTTTCTTGCTTGCATAGGATGCTAGAACTTGAATACCAGAGTAATCGGTGTATGGATAAATAATTGAGAGGTTTACAACACTTGATTGTAGATCTATGTGATAGCTAGTTTTTTGTCAACTTAAAACAATCTAGTGTCACTGGAAAGGAAGTAACCTCAGTTGAGAAAATGCCTCCATAAGACACCTTAGGCCATATGTTAATGAAGTTTGAAGAGGAGTGGATACATTTATCCATTTCTTGGGAGACAGTAAAGAACTGGGAAATAAAGAGAAACAAACAATGTTCCTTTGAATCAATGGGATACTTTTCCTAGACGTAGAAACCTAATGTATTTCTGACCTTGATGGGGCAGCTCATTTACTACAATCTCAAGAGGAGGTAAAGTATGTATTTATTTATATCTGTGTTAAGAGGTAAATCCATCTCAAAAATTAATTTTTGGTGCATTAAAAAATATTGTCACACAAAAAAAGCATGTGTGGTCTGTCACAAACATTATGAAATTATTGACCTTACACAGCTTCATCTGCACAACTATTGATTTTTTTCTGCCTTTATTTTGACATTTCATATGATTTCATCTGAGATTCATCACTGTGGAAATGTCAGGTCTCAGGATGTTCTTTTATTGTTTGGGAAGAGCAATCTTAGGCATGGTTTACTACTTATCTATTAGAGGCAGTAGGCTGGAGTCATCAATGTTGAAATAACTTCAGCACCGAGTTATCATACCTATTTTTCTGGAAATTTCCAGGTTGCTCTTTTTTTTTCCATCAAAGAAGTAAATTGGGTTGTCACTGTGGGTTGCAGATGCCAATAATTCCTTAACTTGAGTTTAAAATACTTAGCTCATAAGTACTTTTAATTGAACATGTTCTCAGATATATTTGATAAACTAATTCTGCAGAATTGTTAGTAGTTTGTAGAGTGGTAGATATGCTAACAGATTTTCAAATACCAGTCACTCAAGACTCAATAAAAATGAGTGCTTTTATGCCATTTCATCTTTTAATATATTGTACTGTAGATATTTTTGATTGTCTTTTCTCCTTCCCTTTCGCCACAGTAATGGGAAACAAGCAGAATTTTAAAGATCTATAATTGGATCTCTGTCCCAAACTACCATCTGAGAATAAGTTTTATGTAGTTAGTTTTTCCAAAGTGACATTTACAATTTGTTTAAAACCACTGAAATAGTAACAACAACATCAATTGAATAGTGGATAATGTTTGTGAAAACAGATTGACCTACCACCTAGGGATGTAGCAAAATGTCGTTTGTGTGTGCAATGGGGAAGTGTCATCCTTGGATCCTCATTATCCAGTTGCCTCTAATGCACAATGTCCAGTATTGTATTCCTAGAACTGAGAAAGAAAAGAAAGTTGGTTAAAGAAAGCATAATGAACTGATTTCTGTTTAATTTATTGATGAACGTGATTCTAGTAACTGAAAAAAAAAAAGTTACTATACTATACTATCAAGTACATTGAGAGATTTATTTCATGTAATTCTATAACTCTAAATGTTTGCACTGTCTTAAAGCCAAGTCATTGTAATAAAATACAATTAAATCTTTAGTGGCATTTTTCCTTTAATTGAAAGGAAAAAACCCAAGTTTTTAAAGAATGTTTAATGTTTTAATTATGGTACTTGATTCAGTGAAGAACAATTTCCCGAACGAGAGCTAGCCTACATAATGACATTCTGCATTGTTTTATTTAACTAATCAGATTTTCCCTTCAATCCAACTGTCTTTTACATATTCAGAGCAGATACGCTTATGCTAGCATGTGTATTAATGTTAATTGGAGATATTCAGGTGGATGACAAAGGAAATTAGTCTCCTCAGGGTATCATCTTCACTTGTAATTTGAAAAAAGAACTTTCAAGAACTGCATATATAAATTTGAACAAAATAGTCTCCTCCACATGTCATGATAGATTTCATAAGCATTTGATCATGCTTCCGAGAATGTCTGTGACAAAATTTATGTCTCACAAAAGAAGTCAAATAATAAGTGGAATTTTAAAAAGAAACTCTGCACTAATTCTGAAGTGAAAATTTTACTGTGTAATTAAAGTATATTTCAGTAAGCTAATTCATTTTTTAGAATAAATTCATTTTGCCAAAAACGGAAATATGATAGAGGAAAGATTTATAGACAGAAAGGGACAACACAAACAAATAGGTGAAAATCTTACTGACAAATATGTGAATTAAGCATAGTTACTTGAATATGAGAAATGAAGGAACAGTAGGTTAAGCAAAATTCACTGGTTAGCCTCTGAATCAAATGGTCATGGTTATATAAACTAGTACCCATTTCTATTTCTATCAAGAGACTTTTTAAAGTAAACACCCTGTCCATGAAACTTCTGAAATATTTAGAGCTGTTTGTGCTCTCGGAATACAGAGCAGTAGCAATCTCTCCTCAAAAAAATGCATGAATTCTTTATTCAAACCTTCACATATAAAAGATACTCTAAGAGATCTGATAAAATTGCAGAACAAATGGGCTGTATTGACTCCACGCAGAATAAAACTGGAAGGAATGTAAGTGTTCCCACAATGGTACCACAGGGAGAACAAAACATAGTTTGAAAGCACAAGAGGAATTACAAACTGATACTTTAGCAGACACATAAAAGGCTCAAGTAGAATTGAGAAATGGTGTAGCCACTAGAAATTGCTTCTTAAAATAAGAAGATTCAATAGCATATTGATTGAAATGTAAATCTAAGGTTGTTTATCATTCATTTGATCTATGAACTGAAGTAGGGGTGTTTTCCTTTTTTTTTTTTTTTGTCTTCTGATACAAAAGAAAATGGGGTTGTGATGAAGGCTGAATGGCCCTCCATAGCAACAGAAAGCTTTGAGTGCACAGAAAGTTCCACTGCACACTCTCAACTTTAGTCTTTACTCTATATCTTCCAAGTTCTCGTGTGTATTCCAAGTTCTTCATCTTCAGAGTCCAGCAAGTCCCTGGTGTGTGGGAGCAAACAACATGTTATCTGTGTTTCTAATACTTACCTCAACCTCTGGGAGCAAGGAAGCCCCATTTCTTCTGAATGTCACTACCCAATTTTCATGTTTCTGAGACATGTTTCTTTTTTTTTTTTTCCCTTGGGGGAAAACAAGCTTTGGAACGTGTCTGGCTACATATCCCAGGCTAGGCTCAAATTCACAATCCTCCTGCCTCAGCCTTCTATGTGCTAGGCAAGCACCACCACACTGGGCTCTTCGTTCATGTATTTTTATTTACTATCAATTAAAAGACTTTTAAATAAAAATTATTAGTAGAATCTCTACTGATATGTCACTTTTTTGTACAAACACATTAGATAAAGGTTTTATAAATTAAATGGGAATGTTCATATTCCACCATTTTTAACCTCAGCCACTCCTTTCTGAATAGTGTCACTTTGGATAACAAGAATCCAGTAGCGTTAGGCTGTGGTGGTCCAACTCCAGCTTTTTCTAATCCCTGGTGTGATATCAAGAAGCTTGATTACCTCCTCTGCCTCTATTTCTTCACCTATAAAATAGGAAAATGAAAATGAGATTATGTGAGGAATAATTAAGTTAATCGTGCTATTAGTGTGGTAGGGTAATTATGAAAAGATAGAACGGAGAGAGTTCCCTAAACAAGAGAAGGTTACTACTGGTTTTCCTGGAGGCCTGAATCCTAACATTGAGCACAGGTGCTATTGGTTTCCTCTGAAGCTTGGCCTTGGCTAGAAGACGGTTATCATTTTTCTGTAACCTCATCATCTTCTGTGTATACAAACCTTTGGAATCTCAATATATAAAAATACCCTCATATGAGGGAACAGCCTATGACTTTCATTCTAACTAAGCCACTGCCTTGGAGACCCTGTTGCAAAATGGACTTTGAGGACCTGAGATCTAGGTCTTTAATAAATCAATTGGTGGGGGATAAGCACTCAGCCTGTGACATCCATAGTGGTGGTGGTGGATCGGACATAGTGACAGAGGACTACCATCATAGCACCAGAGAAGACGTGCGACAGAAAGAATGTGAGTGAGTTCAAGGTCAGGTTAAGGTACATATTGAGACAAAGTTTGAAAAAGAATCAATAGTTTGGGGCATCACTTACAGGCAGAACACTGTCTAATTTATGCAACCTCCCTGATTCTATATCCAGCATCTCTCCCTCCCATCCCCCTATGGCCCCTAGGACCTGGTACATAGCACTGGGTACATTCAGTGGTAACAGGGACATTCTTTCTCCACTTCAATCTTGTTCCCTTTGGCTTCTGTTGGTATCTTTTTCCCATTTAACTAATGAATATATATTAATCTTTTCTCATGACCTAAAGATAATTTCAAATTTGAATTCCAGAATATGAATGCTGTCATAGTTTGAAAATAAAACTCTGCACAGTCCCATAGATTGAACACTTAGTCCCAGATGATCTCCCCATTTTGGGAAGTGAGTCAATTAGGGAGCAGTGTCTTGGTAATTGCAGGCCTGTTTTTGGGAGCCCTAAATTTTTTGGGGGGGAGGAAACCCTTCTTTGTCATTCTTTCATTCTCTCTTCTTCCCAACAACTGTGAGATGATAGCTTCTCTCTCCATTTATTCCTGCTGCCATGATGTCATGATTGCCTCAGTCTTAAAGTAACAAAGACAGGCATCTTCGGCTGAAACCTCTGAAGCCACACCCTAAAATAAAATCTTCGACCTTTTATGGTATGATTCTCAAGTAATTGTCAGTGTTGAAGATGCTGATGAACAAGCTTTTCCTTTGTATTTTTACCTTCAAATCAATTTTCTCTCTGATAATCATCTATGAATATTTCATTATTTCATAACATATAAATAGAATTTTCATCCTCTAGGGCATTCCCGTTATCTCATTCATGTTCATTAAAACATTTATTCTATATTATTTAAAGTGTAAGAAATATTCTATTGCCAAAGACTTTTTATGAGACTTATATAAGATAGCCAAGCAGGCTGATAAATAAATACAAGCACCAACTATCACATATATCACACATGATACACTATGTGAAAAAGACCACTTCAGAGCTGGGATAATAACAAAATACTAACAGCTTTTTTGAGCAACATTCACTGTATTCAGAAAAAAATATCATTCTGCAAAAAGTCAAGGTATCACAAAAATATGAATTCATAAGAATAATAAAAACTAAATACATTCACACAGATGTTGTTCATGTAGGGAAAGGTAACTGATGCTAAAAACTTTGTGAGAATGGTATACACTGTTAATATATTCTGACCTGGAATCTATAAGTTAGCCCTGTTTCTTGTTTCATATTTTCAGCATATTGAATTAAATAAGATAAATCTGACCTGTGTTCACTGAATGAATGGTTCTAACATTGCAGTGATAAAACAAGAGGGAAGAAAGTCTACATCAGGAAAATCATCTACCTGGAAGGTGAAATAACTCCATCTTTAGGGATGGAACTTTGCACAGCTAGTTACTGGGGGAAAACTAGATTAAGGGCTCTCGCCTAGAAACCAAGAACTCGTGAAGCCTTTCCTTATATGAGGAGGCAGAATTCATGCACTTTAGAGAAGTTTTGGCTTTTAAAATCTCAGTCAAGCAGTTTCCGCACACATCCCAAAACAGTAAAGTCTTTTTCCCATGGCAAAGGGAAAAAATAATTCTCACAACGTGTGGAATAGTAGAAGAAAGCTACAGAAAACTGATGAGATTTCTAAGAGAGGTGACTTGTGGCATTAGCCCTGTAACTGATCCAGGGACATTCCTCAGCACAATGCTGTGGAGCAAAGCCATGGGGGCAGAGAAGATCTTTATCAATATGTCCCCTATTTTAGAGTCTTTCAGTGGATGTGGAATTTCAACTTGCAAACAACCAGGACAACTTCTTGCAAATGGAGTAATCACCCTTTATTTTATAAAGAAGGCTGAGCCAGGAAATTTTTATATCACTTTTGAATTCAACTCTGTTTCTAATGAACTTGGAATGTGCACTATTAAATATATAATCCTTAAATACAACCCCCTTTATTATTCATGCAAAGTAACTGTGCACGTAAACATTTAGTTTTCTTATTTTTTCTATTATTTCTAGTAAAATAGTTTAGCGTTCCTTGAAATACATGTCCAGGTTCACATAGCAATGGATCTTGTATTCAATAAAATTTACTTTTGTTTTATCATGTGAAGTAAAACTGAAATGAATATGAATTGCTTTATTTTGCCATAAACTATGTCTTTCTGACAACACATAGAAGTGATGAACAAGATGACAAGCTTCATTTATAATACTCATTTTAAAACCCACTTGAGACTAAACTCATAGCATACTAACATAAATATTTTTCTAAAGACTTAATCATGTTTCTTTAAACAAAAATGTTGAAAGTAGACTTCCTATTTTTAGATGACATTTTTATGAAATCTATTGTGGGTGTACAGGCAATAGTAAGAATAGATTGATTCTTGTTTGGGGGTTACCGTTTTTGTACTGGATAACCAATTGATGTGCTCAATCCTGGAAAAGACTATTTCCCTCACACTCAGCATTCCTTTATTTGCCTGTAGTTCTTTGTATAGGGCTGAAACCTTGTGGTCTTTTCCCTATCCACTTTGGCTTGTCTATTTTCTTTGTCCTGGTTCACTCAAATTTGGACATCTATGATTGTGAGACTTTATCGATTTAGCTTCTGTTGTTACTAGGAGATACATTCACAACAAAGTCCCTGATCCTCTGACTCTACAAATTTTCCAAATCCTCTTCTACAATGTTCCCTGAGCTGCAGGTGTGTGAGACTATTGTAGATGTAGCCACTGGGACTATGCTGTACACCTCTGCTTTTTGATAGGTTATGGTTTACATCTTTCTCAAAGAGAAGTTTACATGATAAGGGGTGTGGACTATACTTATCTGTGGGTATAGGAACAAATATTTAGAATGTAGTTAAGGATTATGATGGTTTAGTAAAGAGGCAGTTGTAGGTTCTCCTCCAAGATCTATCACTTTACCAGTCCTGAGTAGCTGGTTAGGTTTGCAGTACCAGGCATAATTTTCCATGTGTTGAGTGAGTCTTTAGTCCAGCTAGAGAATTTTTGGTTATGGCCAAGGTATTCATGCCAATACTTCACGGTTATAGGGTACATAGGCAACATAGCTGGGTATAACTGTTGCTTGCTTTCCTCTTTTGGGAGCTTGCATGTCACCTTCTGAAACCACAAAAACTAGTCTTCAGAGAGGAGGCTTTCAAGCCTGTTCCAGCTCAGGGATCTCTGAGCCAATTGACCAATATTCATGTTGTCTTAGGCAATAGCAGCTTATGTTCCACTTCTGGGATTGCCACCAGGGGCAGAGCAATTCCCTGTAATGTTTGGGAAGTGTTTTAGACAACATTAACCATCAGAAAACTGTCCTGTTCCCCAATTAATGGCAACATTTTTGCAAAACAGTACTATAATGTTACTAGGCTGTTGATATTAATATAACCCATCGGTTTTATTGGGCTGTTTTCATTTGCCCTCTCCGCTCTCCATAAAAATTTATCACCTGAATATGTTTGTATATCCACATATGGAACAATGTCAGCATCCAAGGATCCCTGGTGTTGTCCTTTATCACCAGATCCCTCTATCTCCTCTCTCCTAGATTTAATCACTCACTAATATTAATGTATCTCCCAATTCTAAAATAGCCATTTAAAAATAGTATATAAGTGAGATAAAGTAATAGATGGCTTTTAGGAATTACCTTTGTTGACTCTAGGTAATGCTCTTGAAATTCAGTTGTTTGTTGTATTTTACTATGGAGTGACTTTCCACATCACATAGGATCTCAATTGGTTACACTAGTCATCTCTATACTGTAGACTATCTTGGCCAACTCCACTTATTAGTTATCTCATATAACTGTTACCTACATTTATTCACAGCTTCTCTTTAGAGACTTAAGTTATCCCTTCTCAGGGATATATGCTCTGCAGAGAATGTCCAAACCCTATGATAATTATATGTTTATGTTTATGAAAAATTGTAAAATCAACTCAGAGTGACTATGTTGTAGGGAGAAACCCTGATTAGCCCCTTGGGCCTGGTCAGAGTTACATAACAAGGGTTTAAGAAGGAGGGAGGTGTGCATGGCTCTCTTTTGTCTGAGCTGACTGGGAAGCATTTCTGGTTCCGTCCTGCTCAGGTGCAAACCTGGTCACTGGATCCCTTGCATAAGTACTTTTCCCCAATAACTACCAGTTATCAACCTATCTCTGACTCCACTTTGCAATCATCTATACTATGTCATTGAAAACTCTCACAAGTGAATAATGTGCAGAGCTTCTGTGAACGAATCCTTTCCAGCATTTGGTGCCATCACTATTTATTTTTTCATTTTAGCGATTATAGTTCTTATTTAGGTATGTGTTGTGATTGTAATTTGCATGCTCCTGATGGCTAATGGGGTTGACTGTAATTCCAGGAGCCTGTTTGCCATCTGTACTACCCATTCATGGAACATCTTTTCATGACCCTTTTACATTTTCAAGCTGCTTGTTGGTTTGAGTCTTGAGAAATACTAAACATCTTGGATATGATTCTTTGAACACTTATATGAATACAGATATTTTCAATTGTCTGTAGCTTGTGTTTGTAATCTAACAACATGGGTTTTCACAGAGTAAAAGATTTTAATTTTGTCAATTTGTCATTTGACTCTTGTGTTGAGCTTTGGAGTCAAATATGACATTGCCTATCCCTAAATCCTAAAGCTTTGGTTTTTCCTTTAATACATTTTTTTTCTAAACTCATATAGTTGTGTGATCTACATTTAAACAAATTTACATGAACATCAGATCTATAATTCATTTTGAACTGTTACTGGGTTTTTGTGAGGCTTGCATTTCTGTATGTAGTGGCTATTTTAGCATCATTTGTAAGAAACTTACATCATGTACTATTTCATTGAATTGTTTTATCTTTCATCAAAACTTACTTGATAACTGAACATAGTGACATATGCCTATGATCCCAATATTCAGCTGATGGAGAGAGTAAGATGGTGTAGACTTTAAGGCCAGACTAGACAATGTAGAATGTTCAAAGTCAGCATGGGAAACTAAGTGACACACTCTCAAAAATTTAACATGAGCACACTTGTAAGGATTTGTTTCTGAGTTCTATGTGTCATTTAATGGTGTATTTGTTCACCCTGCTTCCAATACCACACTGCTTTAACTATTTACGTAGTTAGTCTGGATACTTAGTTCAATCTTACACTTTTTCTTAAAATTTTAAAGGTATTTCTAGGGTCTGAGACTTTATTTCATGTAAAGTTCAGAATATACTTGTTCATGATTACAAAGTATTTTTATTTTGACAAGAATTAACTCATTCTTATTGAGCAACTTTAGAATGTTGAACTCTATCATGTTGAGCCTTCCTATTGATTAACAAAATTCTTCACCCTTTAGGCATTCTTTGATATTTTTACCAAGATTTTATCATTTATGCCTATAGATGATGTGTGCCTATGCTATGTATGTACTTCATTTTAAGTGGGATGATTATAAATTATGTTGAATGTCTAACTTGCTTTCCACATTTCTCTGGCTGTAAGTATGTAGTTGATCATTGTTTATTGAAATTATATCCACAATGATTCTAATTTGTATTCCCCTGGTAGCTGATAATGTGGAATATTATTCCAAGTGCCTTCAGTATTGATGAACTCCTTCATTAGTTACAGGAAGTCATTGCCCCTCCTCTCTCTCTCTCTATATATATATATATGTGTGTGTGTGTGTGTGTGTGTGTGTGTGTGTGTGTGTGTGTGTTCCTACAATCGCAGTGATATTATCTACAACAGAAAACATTTTATTTTTTTTTCTCCATGTTATTTTGGGGCACTTTCTTGGTTATTACAATGAGTTGCTCTCCTATTATTTTGTTAAATCAAGATAGGGAAAGTAGGCATTCTTGACTTATGATCTTAAAAGGGATGTAATCTTCTGATAGTGGACTCTGGGGCCATCTATGTCTTTGTAGACACACTATGCCAAGTTGAATTCACATCATATGTTCCTAATGTATTGATGCTGTCTTTATCATGAGTGGATAATGAGTTTCATTAGATAGGTTTTGATATTATTTGACTTAATCATGTGATTTTACTTTTGTAATATTTATCTAGTGAATCACAGCTAATTTTCAAATACTAAACCAGTCTTCCACATATGGAATAAATAACACTTAGGGAATATATCCCTTTTTAACATTGCCAAATTCAACAAATATTTTTTGATAGTCGACTAAGTATTTCTGCATTTAAGTTTACAACAAATACCCATTTTGAGTTTGCAATTTACCTTACTGTGTTTGACTTTTCTTTGCAACTTGGTAATGCCAGCTCCAAACAATGAATGCAGTCATAGTAGTACCTCTTCAAAAAGAAGATATTTTCTGGAAAATGTTAGAAAAATTGGTGTCATAATTTAAAATATTTGTTATTCTTTGTCAGTGAAATCATTTTTTCTAGGAAGTTCATTTTTCAGTGAGCTTTTAAATTATGAATTCAAACCCTAATTGTTATGTGGCTAATTAGATTTTTTTTTCTTCTTGCTTCATTTTCAATAAATTGTAGTTTTAAAGGAATTAATTCACTTTTCAAAGCAGTCGATTTTTTTATGTAATTTTACTGACTGCTTTTCAAAGAAACAGCTTTGCTTGTTTTTCTATTTTTTCTATTTTTATTGGCACTTACTGAGTTATCATCTGATCCTATTTTGGGAAGTAAAAGTACTCCGTATGGTTTTGTTAGACCCCAGAAAACTCAGGCCTCTGTGGTCCCAGCTCAGGACCTCGGTCACCCCAATCACCAGGCAGATTCGAAAGCTTGCTGCAAACTGCATGAGGCTTTATTATTGTTTAACGAGCTAACCCCATGTTAGCTCCAGTCTTTCACCCACCTACCATGGCAGATGGCTAGCAAAGACAGCTTGAACCGGCTGCATAGAGATCTTGTAGGGCAGCATAAGGGGAGTGTCTAGGGGTATGCACAGGCTCAGGATTGGTGTGCCTCCAGGCTTGGAGGGCTTGCCCTGTGTTGATTGGCCAACTGGTTGTTATGGCCCATAGGCCCTCCCAGGGTGGTTGCTATGCTCTCTAAGTCATTGCTGTGCACTTGTCCATAAAGCACACCCAGAGCCATAAAGCATAGCACCACCAACTAACTTCTGATTGGTTCCTTGCCACGAGGCATGGATCTGACTTTCTAGTGAAAAGGGCAAGGTCAGACAAGCACATGTTCAGCTGTTATGGCTGCCGAAAGGGACAGGCATCTGACCTTGGTGACTAAGACAAGGTCAGACAAGCTGTTATGGCTGCCGAAATGGGGAGCTGGTCCCTTCAGTTTCAGTTTTCTTGAATATGTTTCATTTCATGTATGGCTAATTATGCAATTTATCTTTTCAAATACAATATAGGTGTGTATCATTCAGTTTGGACCATAAAATGACTGGCTTAAAGACTGAACATTAATTTCTCACAGTTCTGGATTGTAGAAAATCTATGATCAAGTTGATAGCTGCTGTAGATATTGATAAGATCCTACTACATGTAGTGCAGATATCTCCATTATCCATGTAATATAACATTGGGAACAAAGAGGGAAAGAGAAAAGGGAGGGAAAAGTGGAAAGGAGAGGACAGAGGAAGTAAAGAAAAATTAAGAACAACCATAGTGTGGTCTCGTAGCCTCTTCTCTTTGCCTTCTTAATCACGTAGGAAGAACCCATCCTTATGACTTCATCACTTCCCAGCAGTCCCAATGTTGTGCCCAAAATCTGAACCCCCGATTTACCAAGAGACCCACTCCAGTGCAAAGGCAAAGAGTCTTTTATTTTTAACGAGTTAATTGCATTAACTCCGGCCCTTTGTCAGTCCAATATGATGGCTGGTGTAAGAAGGACCCCAAGGGTCAGGGAGTTTATTATGAGGAACAAGGGGAGTGTCTAGAGATATGCAACAGTCTCAGGATCAGTTCACTTCTGGGTTTGGGTGGCCTGTACTGTGTTGATTGGTCAACTGGTTGTTATGGCCTATAGGCCCTCCCAGGATGGTTGCTATTCTCTGCATGTCACTGTTAGAGCCACCTTTACTGTAAAGTACCTTAAAGCACACCCAGAGCCTGCCAGCTAACTTCTGGTTGGTTCCTTGCCACATGGAGGGTATCTGACTCCCTAGTGGCTAGGAGGTTGGGCAAGGTCAGGCATATATGTTCCTGAGTAAGGGGCATACATCTTTTCTGCAGTCTATCATGGTTGCTAAAGCAGGAAGCTGAGTGAGGATCTGGTGCCTTTACTATTATAAAATTACCTTGGGAGCAATGAATTCTGTATCTGTTTATCGCTATTTGGAAGAATCAGTTCAGTCCACAGAAATTAACGCCTTGTTTCTGAAAACATAAACTCTTCTAACATCAAAATAGAAGTCTTCAAACAGGATCCTACAAGCCTTAAAGTCACTTTGTATAATCTCTAAACTCTTAAGTACAAATCTTATCTAAATATCTAAATGAGAATTAAGAAAGATTCAAGATAAGATTCTGTTGTGCCCAAATTCTGCACTACCCAAATCACCAAGAGACCCATTCCAATGTAAAAACAAAGTGTCTTTGATTAGCACATCCAGAGTCCTTCCAGCTAACTTCTGATTGGCTCCTTGCCAGGAGGAAGATATCTGACCTCCTATTAACTAGGGCAGGTCCAGGAAGGTCAGACATGTGCTGAGTCAGAGGCCTACATATTTTTTCTGCAGCCTGTCATGGCTGCTAAACCAGAGGGCTGGGTGGGGGTCTGGTCCCTTCTATTCTTCCCCAGCAAAATTCCCCATTAGTTATGTAATCAGAACAAAAGATGATGGTGGGACATTTTATGAAGGCATAGATTAGGCATTCATTTTCTGAAAGGGAGCTATAAGAAGGAAGAGTGATTCAACAGAAATCCAAAACCTAGCAGGATGGCTGAACTGCTAAAGGTACCTGCTGAGACCTGAGTTTGATCTCAAGGATGCACATGGTGCAAAAGGAGAACTCACTGCTCTCCTTTACTTTGATGCTGAATCCTCAGGCTCCCAATATCACCTCATAGCCCAGTTGATCAGTCCCCATTTTGACTAGGTGGGGCTGCTGATGCTCTGTATTTGTTTGATAATCATAACCTTTGACACTGAGATGGGAACAGCCTCCCCTTCCAGCAGGTACACATGCTTTTTGCCTGTGTTCAGAACTGAGTTTCCCAGTGACTTCAAAATTGCTTTGGAGACTCCTCTTTCTTTCTTTGAAGAATAGTACTCATGAATTTACAGCCAAATAATTAGTGTAGTTTGTCTTGAAAAATGCAAGGATTTACTCCAAACTGGCAGGATCTTGGTAGCTGTGATGCTATCTCTATTCCTGGCTACTGCTGAAATGGTGGAAGGGATTCTAAGCTCCATCTATAATCTTTATGGATTTTTTTCTTAGCCACATCTTTCTGTTCTCTTTGAAATAAGTTACCCTATTTTTTCTTTTTGGCAGAAATAACAGGCTTATAATCCTTCAGATCTCACATTCTGGTTCCTTTGAGTTAGCAGTTCTGTTGTCGGTTTTCTCTTTCCCAATGCATCGCATTGCAAGAATTTAGGAGGAACCCATCTTCAGCACTGTGATTAGAAGTCTTAGCTAAGCATTCAGTTTTATTCATCACAAGTTCTCCCTTCCATCAAACAGAGCACATGAGCACAATACAGTTGAGTTCTTCAACATTCTTCAACCAAAATATCTTTTCTTCCTCTTTCTAATAGTGTGATAAGTCTTTCTCTGTCCTGCCAACTACCAAATAATGGCACAGACTTCTTATTAATTATAAAAGCTCATCCTATATCTTAGGCTTGTTTCTAGCTGGGTTTTTACTACTTAGATTAACCCATATATATTAATCTATATTCTGCCATGTGTCTCATGGCTGTTACCTCTCCTACTGTACATCCTACTAGTTCTGCATCCACCTTCCCTTTTCCAGAGTCCATCAGAAGTCCTGTCTGTACCTCCTGCCTAGGTATTTGACATTTCACTCTTTATTATACCAACACATTACACCAACACATCCTCATACAATGTACAAATATTCTACAACATACTAGTGTTCTCCTTTCTGGATAGGACTTCACAAGAATGCCTTTTATTTCCACTCCTTTCTTAAATTTCAACTTTCCTGATCTTACATTATTTTCAGAGATAGGTCCTTAAGGAGCTAATTTATCCTTGTCAGTAGGATCAAAACTATTAAAAGCTCATACAAAGTTTGCCTACTTTCTTATTTCCTATCATGTAATGACATATTACTTTTGTCAGTTTGAATTCACTTATAATACCCTCCAAATAACCAACATGTAAATATTACATCAAGTTAAAGGATATTACAAAGCATTGCTTTTTGGAATAATTTAACCAAAAACAAGCTTATATTTGAACTATCTCTCTCTTTCTCTCTGTCTCTGTCTGCCTCTCTCTCTCTGTCTGTCTCTGTCTCTGTCTCTCTCTCTCTTCTCTCTCCTCTCTCTCTCTCTCTCTCTGTGTGTGGTGTGTGTGTGTGTGTGTGTGTGTGTGTGTGTGTGTGTATCTGCCCAGGCCTACCAACTGACACCCACACTCAGGGGACCTGGTTCGGTCTTATGCATGTTCCCCAGCTATCAGTTTGGGATCCATGAGCCTCTACTTGCTCAGGTCAGCTGTTTCTGTGGGTTTCCCCAACATGGTCTTGACCCCTTTGTTCTTCACTTCCTCCCTCTCTACAACTGGACTCCAGGAGTTCAGCTTAGTGCTTAGCTGTGAATCTCTGCTTTTGCTTCCATCAGCCAGTGTATGAAGGCTCTATGATGGCATTTAAAGTGGTCATCATTATAGGTGAAGCGCATTTAAGGTAGCATTTCCACAATTGCTTGGATTCTTATTTGGGGATATCCTTATGGATTCCTGGGAATTTCTCTAGTGCCATGTTTCTGGTTAAGCCCATAATGGCTTCATCTATCAAGGTATCTCTTTCTTTGCTCTCCTTCTCTGTCCTTCCCCAATTCAGCCTTCTTGATCCCTCATGTTCTCCTCCTCCCTCCTTCCCTTCTCCTTTTCTCTATCTCCATTCTATCTTCTCTCTCCCACAACACTCCCAAATTACTGGGGGGCAGGGAGTCCATGTATGTCACTCCTTATTTCCTGGGGTTGTGGGTGTAGGCTGGTTATCCTTTGCTCTATGTCTAATACCCACTTATGAGAGAGTACATACGATGTGTGTCATTGACATTTAACTCACCCTAACTTCCTCATACAAACAAATTCTCTCAAGCAATATCCATATCTTGTCTTCAACATTTACAGCAGATAATCATTTTATAAGGTTATGTTCTATTTATTTGCTGTTTCAGGGATTTATTACCATAGCATGCATATACACGTGTTATTCATGGGTCAGTAGCAAGTCTACAGCTTAAGATTGCAGCTATGTATTAGTTTTAAAAGTGGATTACATGGAAAATACAAGGCAAGTAACATTGGTTTTTACATTTTTCTCCTGGAGACAGATTCAATAAACAGGCTGAGTAGGGTATCAGTGTTAAGTCTTAGTGACCTCAAGGAGTACTGCCTGTGAGGCTCAGCAAAATTCCAGTCCCTTAGAATGTGAGAATGATTTTTATAACAATGCATTACCACAGAGTTTCTCCCCCACTTTTGCTCTCTAGCATTGAAAATGTGGTAAGAGGGCCCTCTTTAGCTAATACACACCAGGATATACTCTGAACTGTCAAAGACTTTCATTATAGCTCTCTTCTTTGTTCTGAGTTCTGAGGAATCACATATCTCTTCATGTCAGTATAAACTATTGACTTCATCTATCTCAAAACTCTCCCACTTCTACTCTATCCAGTTCTAAAGATGCTATAATATTTGTGTTGTTATAAAAGTATTTCCTATCTCATTATAAATTTCTGTAAGAAATTTGCTATTTTAATAAAATACTTAAGATGGTGTGACTTAAACAACACATATTTTTTCACATCAGTCTGGGCATTTGGGACTCAAAGAGCAAGGCACTGAGATTACCGTCTTGATTGGAACCCTCTTTATGGCCTTCTGATGCCGAATTCTATCCTGTGTCTTTTGGGGAGAGATGGAGTGAAACATTTCAAACCTCTTTAAAGGACACTAATTATATCAAAGTACTACTCCTTTGTGACCTCCTTTCCAAACACCATTTTACTGAAGGCTGGAGATGAACTTGGCCATTTGAGGATGGAATTTGAGGTACACAATCTGTCCATAACAGGGTGTTTGACAATGAGTAGTCTGTTGTCATTAGATGGAGATTTCTCTTTATTTTAAATTTTGTTTATAATATTGACTTCTTTGAACTAAAGGAACAAAATTTAAAAGAATGAGAATCATTCTTTTTAGGTGGGGGAGTTTTTCATTTTTTTCCTCTATTCTTTTTGGTGTTTATATAAACTTTATTTTGACATTTAGAAAGTAAAAATTATCTGGGCATTGGTGGTACATGTCTTTAACCCCAGCACTCAGGAGGCAGAGGCAGGGGGATCTCTGTGAATTCAAGGCTAGCCATGAATGTGTCCTGATTATCTTCTCTATATACAGGCTTTTTGAAGTTCAGTTGGCAACATGGCTATCTACTAACTGAGATTTAAATCATCTTTCCTTAATCTCAAGGGAGGGAGAAGGTTTATATCTTACGATCTTCAGCAATTTAGCCATCTCTGATTGTGTAGGATATCATAACCACTCATATCTCAGTCATTTAGCTGGTGGAATAGAGTACGTGATGGGTAGTCCTGCCACAATCATAAGGATGGAAGGAGCAGGCTAGAGTGCTGTGCTGTGAGAAATAACAGGTTCCCTAGACAGACACAGACAGCAAACATAGCTCTAACATTTCAGCAAATCCATGACTCAATCTCTTCAAGGTCTAGGACTTAATCAAAATCTGCAATTGCCTGCTGCTTACTCTACCCCTCTGGCTTCTTTCTCTTTGCTCCTATTCAATCTCTCTTTAAAGTTCTTTTTATCTCATTCTGGAGAGGAGAAAATCAATAGCATTTTAACATTTCATCTATAGTGCAGTATTTTATGTTAACAATAGATTGAGGTATTTAACAAGGTGGACTTTGGTGTCAGGGTAATCTGAGTTTACATCTTGACTCTTCTGCTTCCTATATTGACCTCAGGCAAGTTCCCTGAGGACTTTGAAAAGCAATATCTATCTTATCACAATCATTAGAACTAAAAAATAATAGGACTTTTTTTTTCATGATTTAAGAAAAATTCAAACCTGTGTGTCTTAGCCCTTGGGCTGTAGAACTCCAGCAGAAACAACACATATTACAGAGATCAGCAGGAGATCAGAGCTTCTTGGGATCATGATGGCTCATGGCTGACAGCTCATGACCCTGCTCTCCCAAATGCAGCTCATATTCCGTATGGAGTGGCAAGACCTTTGAAGAAGATAGATGTCCTTCAGTAACACCACAGAAGTTCATACAATGAAACAGAGCTCTGAATTAAATCTCTCCTATTGAGCTGTTTAAGAACTAAACCTTCTTTCTACCAAGAAAAGTCACAGGCAGGCTAAAGCCAGCTGGCTTATTTATCACAGGGATTGAGGTCTGTGTTAAATAATGATAACCTAAATATTTTTTCCAAAAGAATTTTTAAAATAGATAAAAAAAAATATGAGGCCACTTACAATTTATTGAGAACAATAGATAGCATGTGGTGTGAAGGATTTGGCTAAAATACTGAAAGGAGTGTTTCAACAGGAAAAGACCAAAATCTTCTCTATAGAGAAAGTTCCTGTTGGTTTTATCCTCAAGAATCAGCCTAGTTGGAGTCATCACTGCCACTGTCCTTGGAGTTCTGTCACTCGGGACATGAGCTGTAAGAACCTAAGAAGTGATGAAATGAAGGTGTCAGGGATAGAGCCAGGATTTCTATAATCATCAGTCCACATTCCTTCTTCAACTTTGATTTGCCCTTCAGGACAAGGAGGTTCCTCTCCTTGCCTCTGCACATTCCATTTAGAATCCTGGAGGAGATGTGAGCATTCTTCTTGCAGGTTAGTTTGCTAGGTCTACCATAGCAAACAGCAGCACTTGGTTTGCTTAGACAACATACTTCTGTTTCTCACTGTCCTGCCTGCTGCATATCCTTTGTTTCCAGCAACTTTGGCTTTTGGCAAGACCTCTGTTTGCAAGCATTGACAGGAGCTTTCTCCTTGTGTTCTCAGAAGTCCTTTCCCATGGAAACAGAATGTACTATAGCATTTCTTCCTTTTCTTATAAACCCAACAGACTATTGGACCAGAGCCCCAACTTCTCCTCTTCCTCAATGTTTCTTAGTATGCTGGGCCCTATATCTGAATTCAGTTCTACTGGGCATGGGGAAATCAACATATGAATGGGGTGTGAAATTCACCCTGTAATACTTCTACCTATTTTAAGAACATGAAAAGTTTTTCCAGAATTCCCAAACCAGTTTCTCAGTTAAGTCATTCACTGGCAAGAGACATAAACTATTTGTTTGTTTTTGCCAGAGCCTAAAAGGGTTTGACCCACCAGCAAATACATGACTACTGATAGAATAAATGAAATCTGCCATGTTAGCCTGGTAACCAACAGCACCTAGCATAGTACATGCTATTATGATAAATCTTTCTGCCATCCGCTTGAGTTCCATTCACTGCGTTAGGGCCCCAAATAATATACAGAGACTTCTATTAGGTATAAATGCTGTTTGGCCAATGACTAGGATTCTTATCTATTAGCTCAGTCATAATTATCATAAATTTGTATATTTTGTAAGACTTATCTTATTTAGGATGCCTTCCATTGGTGTCCTCATCCTGGGATCATATGGTGACTCTGGAGGAAGAGAGAAGGGACCCATTTGTTTCTTGCCCTTGTTTATATATGAGTCTCCCTGCTATGTCATTTCCTGTGGATCATCATTTTTTATTACATTTCCCAGAATCCTCCTTGATTCCTAGTCCCATCTAATTTGCTGCCTCATTGGCCAAACAGTATTTTATTCAACAATCAATAAGATAAACATATATAGAAGTACATTCCCCATCATCTCCTCTTTTCTGTCTAAATAAAAAGAAGGGTAAAATCTTTTATAATAACTGCAGAAAATTATAACCATAAGTCTGTTTTCAACTCTATCAAAGACCATAAAAGGATAATAATATATAAACTCTAGAATTGACAGAGACATCTCGCTACCTGGACAGTTATCCAAAGTTCCTCTGTAACGTTGGGGCATCCATCTTTACTCCATAGGCCAGACATTTCTCTGCTTACACTTATGTTTGAGTCCCACACAGCCAATGAAGACCTGCCTGACAGCAATCCCTGGATGCTCCGGAAGGAAACTGGGCCATACCAGCTAGACTGAACTGGATCCAACTTATTCCTTTTCAACTGACACTCCGACCAGAGCTTCAGATACTGACTTCAATCAAGTTGAGGATTTCAAACTAGATCTTCAATCAAGCAAATCCCATCTAACATGGACTGGATATAATCCATTATAGATATAATCTATTCACTATACTAACATTTTCTTCCCATAGGACCCCTCGAGGCTACCATTGTCCCATTTCAGCAGGAAGTAACTTGTAGGATACTATGCCCTCTTCCCCCATTATTGTCTCTTAGGGTTGTGTAAGCCTAGTTAGGGATAGCTTACTATTGTTTATAGTTGGGATTGGAAAGAGGTGTTCAGGCTTGGACACCTCTTTTCAGATGACCTTAGGGTTTAGTGGATGTAGACATAGTTAGGATGTATCATAGGAGATTATTGTATCTTCTTCTATTTCACTTTTATGATTGTTAATTTTGGATACTTTACACTGTTAAGCTTTAATCCTATTTTAGACTAAAAGGGGAATTGTAGGGGACAGTGTATGCCACACCTGCTAGAAGCTGGCTACAGGTGTGCCTGACCATGCCTGTCAGGGCATGGTCAAGGTGAGGTCAGGATGATGCATGATAGGGTTTTAAGGGGCTGCAAGGTACATGGGAGCCCCTGCTCTCTGGCCTCCCTGCCTTGCTGCCACTGGCACACTCTGGCTTGCGTTTGGCTGGTGTTTATCTAAATAAAGATATCTTAACCTTACAGACTATGGATCATCTCATGATAACATACCATTAAAACAAGTTAGAACTTCTAAAACTTCTGTGTGAAAAGGGAGAGAATGGAATAGAAAAAGGAAAATACATTAGAAAATCCAGCCTTCTAGAGACACTTAACTCACTATGGTGGTATATTTTCCTTCAAATTTTAATATGTACTGAATTATGTATAATGTTTTATAATTCAGTGTTTTATATATAATTTAATATTTATATATATATATATAGAATTTGATTATATAAATCAAAAGCTTAGACTCACTTTGATGATACTGTAAAGATTAATTTTTTAAGAGTCTCATTCTCAATGTAACTGTGTGTCCCGTGCCTTCATATATTATTGCAAGAAGATCCCTTCCCAGACATATATTACTAAGAAAAGAATTCATTGACCAATACAGATATACACATGAAGTGCAAGAGAGACAGTAGACAACTTTGAATGGTGAAATACAATGAGACAAAAATGATGATATTAGGGGGTCCCATGTTAGGGCTAGACATATCAAAGGTATTTGGTAAATAGAGAAAGGAGAAGACAAATATAGAGAAAAATGTAGAAAAGACTAAATAACCAAAAAAGGCATGTTTTGATGTTTAACCTAAATTATTATTATTATTATATAGCCTGGTTCTCACAATTTAGGACCTAGGAAACATTGCATTTTACATGTGGATTTTGTTTGTTTGGTTTTTGTTTTCTTTTGTGTTGTTTTGGCAAACTGTTTGGCCTATTATCTCAGGCTTATTATTAACTAGCTCTTACAACTAAATTAACTCACTTCTATTAGTCTATATTTTACCACAAGTCTCATGGAAAGTTACCTCACATCGTGCTTTCCCAGTGGCTGCTCGCATTTCCCTGACTCTGACTGTCTTCTCCCTGATTCTCTGCTTGGATTTCCTGCCTGGCTCTATTCTGCCTGGCTGTTGGCCAAATCAGCTTCTTTATTAACCAATGTTAATAAATCATATTCACAGCATACAAAATGGCAGCCCACATCATCTCTCCTTTTCTAATTAAAAAAAAAGGAAGGTTTAACTTTAACATTATAAAACTGCATATAACAAAACAGTTATCAAGCAAGAATTATAGTTGTATATTTAGTTTGGGTGGGTTTTGTTTTTAAATGTGTCTTTTGCCCCAATTTTAATCCTTATTAGTAAAATTTTACTTTAACAGTTTCAAATATACATACTGACCACTCTCACTCCCACCCCTCTCTTATATCCCTCTCTACATATCCTGTCCACCCCATCATTCTTCGCTACAGATCACATTTTCACATTTATGCCCATTCATTTGGTATTATGACACACTGTGTTTGACCAGGGACTTCTCTGTGTGACCAAAGGTTTATTGCTAACCACTGAATCCATAGGCTTGACAGTGGATACACAACTGAAGACAGTGATTCATTCTCTCCCAGAATCTATCAAGAACCAACAGTTCATCAGTAATACAAAGCCCCTGCCAACTCCTCCCTCTTCCATGACTGAGTGTTGACGGGGATATCCTGGTACAACAGCAGTTGACATAAGTTTAGGATGGCAGTGGTTTTATCAAGTCTAGAGAAGAGCAGTTCTCAGCCCTTTGTCTTTGGGTTATGTACTTATTATAGCTACCTCTTCTTCTGTATTCCCAGAACCTTAGACGGAATGGTGTAAATGCCATGTTTAGAGCTGAGCCTTCTCAACCAATCAACCTTCTTATTGGTACAGTCTTTGTTCAGGTCTTATTTAGGAAACTGGGCTGCTAAGACTTCATGGGTATAGCTTTTCTAACCTTTCCATGAAACAATCTCACCACAAACTTCCTGTTCCTTGGACTCTCTTTCTATCATCCCTGAGACTTAGAACCTGGAGTCAAGTTGTAGATGTATCCTTTTTTGACAAAGAGCTATGTGACCACTTGTTCTATGTATTTTTTTTTGACCCACTATGGTTTTGGTAATGGTCCCCATCGTTCCAAAGATGTTTATCTTTGATAATGGATGAGACCTATCCTTATTCTTTAATATATGGGTAAATATTTATAATTGAGTTAGGAATTTATTCAAGTGGCATTGGTAGTCTCTCCTCATAAATCCATGACCTCACTAGCTCAGAGCACTTGGCTATGTATCCAGTACTAGGAATGATTCTATCTTGTTGAGTAGGTCTTAAGTCCTATTATAGAGGTGTTGGCTACCACCAGGGGAGGCATACAATCATTATACACTGTTGGATTTTTTGCTATGTTGATGGTTGTAGTTCATAGATTTCATAGCTGGTTGTGTCCCTCCTTTGGAAACTTTCATAGTACCTTCTGGTACCATGACAGTTAGTTCTCAAAGAGAAGGCTTTCAGGTCAGCCACAGCTCAGATTCTCTGGGTCCTGTGTCTAAAATATATGATGTCTTTAGCCATAGGGACTTAACCTCAATTTCTAGGTCAATTGAATTTTTTAAATAATACATTAAGTTATAATTGACATGCAATAAATTTCATTATGTTATAGTTTGGTAAGTTTTGACAAAGATATATAGCTATAATCATAAGTGAAATCAATTTAGTGAGCACTATTGTTAGTGTCTTCGGGCCTGTTTATAGACGTCTACTCCTATGCCTAGTTTTGCCAACAAATACCTTATTTTTTTTGCCTGAATAACACTTCATTTCCCAGAAGGTCATAAAAATGGAATACTAGTGTGCAGTCTCTAAGATACACTATAATATCTTTGATATTTTCTGTCAAGAGAGTATGTGTGATCTCCAACCTCAAATATTGAAGCACTAACTCTGAATATTTGAAAACAAGGTCTTTGTGATGTAATTAGATAATGGAGTGGCTATCTAATAAAATAATTAAGTACCGTGTAAGAAAAGACACAGAGGACTTGCTTCCACATCATTTACATTTTCTGTATGGAAATGTAACTATCATCTCACCTTGATGTGGTGAGATGATAGTTACCTACAAATCTGAAAGGAGATCCCAGATACAAACTCAATCAGCGGGCAACATTGATCTCAGACTTTCAAATCCATATCTTTAAGGAATAAAATGCTGCTGAACTCACCTGGTCTATGGCATTCTGACATAACAGCAAAGGTGAACACACAGAAATTGGTACCAAGAATGAGTACTGAGGATGTACTACTATAAAAAATATCTAAAAATATGAAGGCGATTGTAGAACTGGGTAACAAGAAGCTAGAAGAGTTTTGAGTTGTTTCTTAAAAGAGCCCATATTGCTGTGAAAGAGAAAGTAAGCAATTCTCATGAAGATTCTGGACACTAGAAGAGGACTGTAGGGAAATCTTTGATCTTCACAACGAATGCACCAGGAGTCATGTGCAGGATGTTTGTTGAAATAATATTGATAAAGTATTGGAATGAGATTCCAGACAGCAATGCAGAGCATATTAGAAACTGGAAGAAGGAAATTCTTAACAGGAAATGATGTGGTGGAACGGTTTTTCCTCCATGGTTTCATGGAAGGTATAACTTGTGAGAAATGAAATTAGATAATTTAGTCTTGATTTCTCTGGCTACATATAATAAAATTCAAGAGGAGAGAAAAACATCTGGTGATACAATTGTTGTTCAATGAAGATGTGCAACTTAAAAATTTTGAAAATATTAACCCTGTCCTTGTTACAAGTAAAAATGAGAACGTGTGTGGAGACGATCTAAACTTAGTGTTTCTTCTGACCTGTGATAGAGAACATAACTTATTTTGGCCCTAGACTTAGTCTGTCATCTCATCAGAAGCCATTAACTCAGAGAAGCTATGTCAATGGAAGCTCTGCCACATGGGAATAAAGAAGCTAGGTAAAACTCACTGAAGCAATTTTCTGAACTAACATATTCCACCCTCCAAGGAAGGCAAGGAAGCACTCCTGAGGCTATCTTAAGATTACCAGGTACACTACCTAAATTTCAAAGAGTTCCCAGGCAGATTTCAGCAGTAGTCATGTGGTTGGGACCACCCAGTAATACCCTTGGTCTGGCAAAACCCCATGATAGACTAGACAAGTACACAAAACTGCCATGTCCATTCTTGAGAGTACTGTCTTATTGTCCCTGTTGATTTACAAATCAGAGATATAAGCATTTTGTTAATTGATGTCTCATTTCATAAATACTAAGTAACTACATATAGATACAATATAGAATAGTTTAAGACATATTTCCATTGAATTTTTATTATTGAGTATTTTTCTTTTTTTCTGTGGACTTTTTTGCAATTAAATTTTTTTTTCCATTTTTTATTTAAATTAGAAACAAGATAGATTTATATGTCTATCCCAGTTTCCTCCTCTTCTACTCCTCCCCTGTCCCCCACTAACACCCTACCTATCCCCTACCCATTCTGCCCTCCAGGAAGGGTGAGGCCTTCTATGGGGCATCTTCATAGTCTGTCATATCCTTTGGGATAGGGCCCAGGTCCTCCCCTGTGTTTCTAGGCTGAGACAATATCCCTCTTTGTGGAATGGGCTGCCAAACTCCTTTCCTATGCTAGGGGTAAGTATTGATATATTACCAGAGGCCCCATAGATTTCCAAGGCCTTCTCACTGACACCCACGTTCATGGGGTCTGGATCAATCCTATGCTGGTTTCCCAGTTATCAGTCTGAGGTCCATGAGTCCCCCTTTGTTCAGATCAGCTTTATCTGTGGGTTTCACCAGCCTGGTCTTGACCACTTTGCTCATCACTCCTCCCTCTCTGCAACTGGATTCCAGTTAAGTTCTGTGTTTAGCTAAGGGTGTCTGTTTCTTCTTCCAGGATGAAGGCTCTAGGATGGCATATAAGTTAGCCATCAATCTCATTATCAGGGGAGGGCATTTAAGGTAGCCTCTCCACTGTTGCTTGGATTGTTAGTTGGTGTCATCATTGTAGATCTCTGGACATTTTCCTAGTGTCTGATTTCTATCTAAACTATAATGGCTCCCTCTATTATGGTATCTCCTTTCTTGCTGTCCTCTATTTTTCCCCATCTCAACATTCCTGCTCCTTCATGTCCTCCTCAGCCCTCCTATTCTCCCCTTCTCATTCTCCTAGCTCCCTCTCCCCTTCCCCCCATGCTCCCAATTTTCTGAGGAGATCTTGTCCCTTTTCCCTTCTCAGGGGGACCATGTATATCTCCTTTAGGGTCCTTCTTTTTTCCTAGCTTCTCTGGCAGTGTGGATTATAGACTGGCAATCCTTTGCTCTATGTCTAAAATCTATATCTGAGTCAATACATACCATGTTTGTCTTTTTGTGACCATGTTACCTCACTCAGAATGGTTTCTTCTAGTTCCACCCATTTGCCTTCGAATTTCAAGATTTCATTGTTTTTTGTTTTTTGTTTTTTGTTTTCTGCTGAGTAGTACTCCATTGTGTAAATGTACCGTATTTTCTCTATCCATTTTTCAGTTGAGGGGCATCTAGGTTGCTTCAAGCTTCTGGCTATTACAAATAATGCTGCTATGAACATAGTTGAACAGATGTCCTTGTTGTATGAATGTGCTTCTTTTGGGTATATGCCTAGGTGTGGAATTGCAGGATCTTGTGGTAGACTGATTCCCATTTTTTGACGAGTCACCATACTGATTTCCAAAGTGGCTGTACAAGTTGGCATTCCCACCAGTAGTGAAGGAGTGTTCCCCTTTCTCCACATCCTCTCCAACATAAACTGTCATTGGTGTTTTTGATTTTAGCTATTCTGACAGGAGTAAGATGATATGGTATCTCAGAGTTGTTTTGATTTGCATTTCCCTGATTGGTAAGGATGTTGATCACTCTCTTAAGTGTCTTTCAGCCATTTTATATTCCTCTATTGAGAATTCTCTATTTAATTCTGTACTCAACTTTTTAATTACATTATTGAGTATTGTTTCTTACAGAGTTCAATTTGGGGACATTTTGCAAACATAATATCCCTAAGAAAACTACTGAAGAAATGACATAGTAAAATAATAATAATAATAATAATAATAACAATAATAATAATAATAGTAGTAGTAATAATAATAATAAAATACCTGAAAGTATTTATCTTAATGTTTTAGGATTATATTTTGTTTGCAGTATGTATATTTTTAAGAACACAGTAATAGACATGTAATCACCCTATCACTTGCTTCATTTTTTTATTATAGCATACTGTTCAGATGGCTGGAATACAGCTTGAAGATTTGTATGATAGAGAACATACTCACCTGTAAGGCATGCTGCTCCATTTCTGAACAGCTATCAACAGGATAAAATATCTCATGATCACATCAAAATCATGCTATTTTTTCTAGTGCTGTTTTTATATTTGAGGCACTAAAGAAAAACATCTAATCTGTGCTTTTTCATGCTAACAGGCTCTAATTAGTCAAGGTTAACAATAGGAAGGCAAAGGCAATCTGTGGGAAGAAACTAAAATATGAGACTCTGTAGAAATCCAACCTGGCATGTAAATCCTTGCTAAATGACCCGATGCATCCCCTGCTGAGCCTATTTGGTCTTCAACTTGCCATCTAGTTTTTGGCATTTTAGTACAATTAAACCTGCCACCCCTGAGTGCTAAAACTGAACAACATTCTGCATATGTTCATAGCTCTTTTACTAGGGACCAAAAAAAAAAAAAAAATGGCAGACGTCCATCCTTCTGTTCATGCCAAAGTGCAATTTGTCGATTGAAAGATGTTAGTGGCTGCAGTGGGAATGGGCTGGAAAAACTCATTTGGCTTGCCCTCATAGCTCTCACACAGTGATTTCAAATTTAAAAATATACTCTGGCCAATGAAGAGGTGACTAGGATCATGCTATTTAGTGGTTTGAAACAGTGGCTATACATGCCATCAAAAAAAACAATTCTAAGCAATATGGATATAATTTTCAACTACTAATAATTCTGATATTTTTTGTTATGCTGTCATTTGTTTTTAATGGGACAGTAATTATTAGCAACCCAAGAGGATATACTTTAACTTGTGTCAATTTGGAGGGAGTATTGAAGTTATTTTATTATTAATTAAATTGTTTTCATTTATTTTATATCCTGACTACAGTTTCCCCTCCTTCCTCTCCTTAAGCTTCACAAATTTAAATTTTTGTCAAAATGTACAGTAAGGCAAATTATTAGTAAAAATAAGTCTATACAAACCATTTCTTCCATTTCTGACATGACATGGCATTTTCAACAACAAACAAAAGCAATTTGTTCTAATGAGTTTAAATTGTCAAGGAAAGACAATGTTGGAACTAATATATATTATATATATATATATATATATATATATATATATATATATATGTGAAGAAAGTAAATAGTAATCATCAGTATGATGTAATTGCTCCTTCTTACATTGGTTGGTTTATCATTACAAGTAAAGACAGATCAACTTTGAGAGAATTAGTAGTTAAAAATACTCTTTATAACTATGTATTGAGGAGCCATACGAGCATGACTAATAAGAAAAAGCCACATTAAATAATCCAACAGCCTGGAATTCTATTTCATATTTACTCAAGTACATGGTGAATGACTCATTGGACTTAACAGTAAATGAGAAATTATAGAGTTGTCAAGGATCTTGAACAAAAGATCTTGCTGATATTATTTCAATTGGAAGAGTGGAAAGAAAGGTAGAGTTTTTGAATGGATAGTAAGGGCTGGAGAGATGGCTCTGGGGTTAAGAGCACTTTCTACTCTTCCCAGAGTAACCAGTTTGATTCCTAGCACACAAACGTAAGCCCACAACTCTCTGTAACTACACTTCCCGGGGAATCCAATGGCCTCTTCTGGCATCTATGAGCACTGCCTTTACATGGTGTGCAGACATACATGTAGGCAAAGCACCCATAAATATAAAAATAAACATTTCTAAAACTGGATAGTGACTTGAGAACCAGAAGTAATATAAAATGTGTATTTAAATTTGAAGTCTCAAGAAGAAAAGAGAGAAAATGAGAATAAAAAGAAACAAATTATTCAATCTGGCAATCAACATAAATTTACAAGTCAAGAGAATTAACATACTCCTAATATAATAAATATGAGCAAAACTTTTATACATCCTAATGAAACTATGTCAACAAAATTAACAGAAAATTCCTAGAATTAGGAAAAGAAAGTAATCCATGCATTGGGTCATGAAGCAATTGTAAACTATATAACTGGAATAGAAGTAAATGATAGAGTGGCTAATGATGTCTGAATAGGAGGGATGAAATTATTAAGCAATAATACTAATGTATTCAGAAAAATTTGAAAATTAAACAATATACCTTTAACACAGAGCAAAAATGTAAAGGTAATTATAAATTATTAGAAAAATAGTCATAATTAAGATACAATCAGTGACAACTTCAGAATGCAAACAAAATAGAGTGTAGAGGAAAAGAAATATATGAACCAGTAACTCCAGTTTGAGAGGCAAGAATGGGACTTAAGATGAACCTAATATAGGCAAGAGACAGAGACAATAATGCTACGAGTAGTAATGAAGTAGAAGAAAAAGACTCAAAATACAATAAACAAATAAAAAACGTAACTATTTGACAAAATGAACAAATCTGATATGGTCACAAAGAAGAGAGTAAAACCAAATGAGGACATAATCACTACGTTGAATGGAAGCCACCTGTCACTATCAATAACCCCCACAAGCATTAATAGTAATGGAACATAATCAATGACTTTGTGCAAACGAAAGGGAACAACTTAAATAAAATGGAGGAATGTGTAACATGGACTGACTAAGGAAATGCCAAATAATGAAGGGAAACACAGAAGGCTTGGGCAAAAGGTAATTTAGAAGCATAAGAAAACTAATTATCACTAGGAATGTACAAGAATGAATCTTCAATTTTTGTTTGAGAGTCTTAAACTGTGGTGGTTTCAGTGAGCAGAGACCTCATATGCACATATATTTGAATGTTTGGTTTCCCGTTGGTAGACTGTTTGGGATGGATTAGGCAGTGTGGCCTTGGTGGGAGGAGGTGTCTCACTGGGGTAGGATCTGAAGTTTCAAAAGTTCGCCCCTTCCCAATGACCTCTTTTCTACATCTGTCTTATCCTGATTGTGGATCTGCATGTAATCTCTCAGCTATAGCTCCATGCTATGCCTGTATGTGAGATACCATGCTCCCTGCCATGATGGTCATGGATTCTAACCTTTTGAAACATAACCCCAAATTCAATGCTTTCTTTTATAAGTTGCCTGGGTTATGGTGTTTTATCATAGCAGTAGAAAAATAACTAAGACACATGCATATATGATAATTACATATTATATATCTAATTATATGTTTAACATGTCTACTTAGAGATTATATGAAAATATTCCTACTATATAAATACAACCTGCTCAGTTCATATAATGTTGCCTGTATATACATGTTTTCAAAGCTGACCACTAATGTGTTTTTAGAGAACAGTTGTTTAGTAGATGGGGAGATATCTATTTTTGTTCTGAATAATTTTCTTTTCTTTTTTCTTTTTTCTTTTCTTTCTTTTTTTGGTATTTTGAGACAGGAGCCCTAGCTGTCCTAGAACCAGATCTTATAGTCCAGGCTGGCCCCAAACTCCATAGAGATCTATCTGCCTTTGCCTCCTGAGTGCTGCAATTAAAAGTGTATGCCACCACCGCCTGGCTCCTTCTTTTTTTATGAGTAGCGATTAATAAGGAAGTGGTTGTTTCTCTTAAGTACACATACGAGCACAATAAGATTATGCTGATTTCAATTTTACTATGCATTGTTTATTTTAAAATGTATGGCTCAATATCTTAAATGATAATGTTGATTTAAAATATATATACAGTACTCCAAATGAAATAAAAAGAATTAGTTATCTAGAACATCATTTTAGGTAATATAATTATTTGCATAAGGGAAAATTAAAAAAAAATTATTTTCTTCTCAATCTTTACTCTCTCTCTGTTTATCCATACCCTTTCTTCCTAGCTACTGTCCACTCCCATGTCCTCTTCTATGATGCTTGCACCAGCCCTATTAGCTCACGAAAGCTCACTGTGGAAAGTGCCACTGTAGAAAACATTGCTGTGCTCACTTCCATAAGTCAGATGTATCCTTTGGGTTCTTTTCCCAATATTATAATTGTAACGAACCATGCTTCATCCAATGGAGAGCTTGGATTTCTTTGTTGTGATGCATTCAGCACAATGCTCATTCTTCCCTTGTAAACAATGCAATAATTCCATAGGTATAAATCATTTTTGGCACAAAGTAAGCAGTTCTCCTCATTAGTGGGTGTCCCTAGAGTGGCTGTAACTATCAGTAAGAAACAGTACTAAATAAATGGATGATTTTTTTCACCTGCTAAGCTATAATAGCATCCCCAAAGTAATCTTCATCTAACAGCTTGGGTCTTTTGCACAAACGATCAAGTGATCAATTCTGTTTAACACTGAGGGGTAAACTTCAGTGCTGTGCAGGATGCCAGGTGCAGGAACGCTTGCCATGAATAACCAAAATGTAGTATGCATTGTGCAATCGAGCGTCAGTACCTGCAACAGATATTGTTAAAAATCATTACTCCATGTTGGAAATAAATGAGGCAGCATCCCTAAAGGAAACCAAGAAACACATTAAAGAATGGTTTTATTCATTCAGAAAATATTCTGTGGCTATATTAAGACATGCCAGCTCAGGTGAAACTATAGGCGCTGGATATACAACAATACGTAAGGCTGACATGTTCATTGCCTGCTGGAACCTAGAGGCGTTTTAATTTGTTTGCTTAACTTTAAGTAGACTACACAATGTTATATACAAACCTTCACAATTATAATTTAGTAGAAAGTATGCTATAGCACAATATATTAGAGTTTATTAGAGATTTAGATCTGTCTCATTTTCACAGAATTAATAGCTGTATATGATTTGCTACTGGAGTTGGTTGAGACTGGTGTGTATAAATGGTATTTAGCACTTTAAAACAGCTGGTTTAAGAAAATTTTCATGTGTATTTTTAAAATAATTATTTAAAGCTCATATTTGGGGTAAGTTCATAATAAATTATATCTCAAATTCTTATTATTCAGTCAAAACTCCTTATATATTGTCTAGGCTGACAATTCTGAAAGTGGAAGAATTGAGGTTTTCATAGTATCTGTTATTTCATATTCGTGTTTTATTTACACATCCCAGGATGAAGCATTAAATTTTTTTTGAAATTTCATTGACCCACAAAATTTAATTTTTAGAATTTCCATTGTCATTTTTTTATGAATTTTATATCATGTTAGGTATTGCTAATACCATTTAGGCATGTCTTCCTGCATTGTATTTTACAAAGTCACAACAGCAAAAACCCAGTAGGTTAATAAAATTCACATTCAATCATGCATGCATTAATTAACTTAGAAGAACATCTATTGATACACAAACTACTGAGTCAAGGTGTTAATTTCATTTGCATTTCAATCTGCTTGTTTAATCTGTGACTGTACTTCATTCTCTCTGATAATAAAGACGGGCATGTGACCATTCATTAAGATTATTTTAATACCTTTGAAGGAAGTTCAAAGCCTATGTTTGAAATGGAACAAGTTTACTTACTTATTTAAATGATTTAAGGAGAAATCATTATGGTTATATTTTGGAGATATTGCGTTTGTGTGAGTGTAATTTATTTAGTCCAGGTGTCAATCTGGAGGGGTTGCTCTTTGGGGTTTATAGATCTCTATTGACAAGAGTAGTTCTTGTCTGTTAGGTAAGAGAGTCTGAACTTAACAAAAAAACTTTTGTTAAAAAGATATAATGAAGCAAAGGAAGTCAAAAGTGACTCTGATATCCAGCAAATATTGTTTGAGACTAATTGCACTCAAGTGTAATAGACTCTGTGTTATCTATCAAGTTGTGATGTTGTAGGGGATTCTGTTTCTTTATTGGTTTCTTTTCTTTAAAAGTTTCCGCAAATAGGATTTGTCTCAGCCTTGTGTCACAGAAGACAGCAAAAAGGCTGGGTGAATGTTAGGCTTAAGAAAGAATAGGAAGGAGACTGTTTTTCATGAGATAAAGTTCCTCACAATTATACCACAACTAGCTAAATTTCAAGAAGAGGATCTAATCTTCATGATTGGAATCATATTTTAAAGGGATATGCAAAACAGTTTCAAATAAAAACATTATTTCTATGCAACTCAAGCATTGAATTTATATGAATAATTAACACAAAATCTCTAATTGTGCCTTTAAGCTGACTCTAAAGGCACTGATTCCTCCGTGAGCAATCCTTTTAAATAATGTATAAGTGCTTTAAATCTGGTTCGTGTTTACTTTTAAAAGTAAATCGGCCTGATTTTCTTGGAAATGGGGGATGCAGCTCAGCTGCTTAGTATGTACAAGGCTCTGGGTTCCACCTCGACACCACACAAAAGTAGTCAAACTAAAGCCTCGATTTTGAGATGCTTGTTTGAAACTATCATGAACCACTTTTGTGTTGCAAGAAAATAACTTGTTTTGTGATGAGCAGGGCTTCTGAATGAAGGGGAGTTTAGATGTTTAAATTTAAAGACTCCACTAAATGCAAATGACAAGGAGAATCAAATGTTAAAGTAGTATTTTATCAACAGTTTGTCATGGCTGGTAATTCTAGTACTTAGAAGGTAGACAAACAAAGACAATGAATTTAAAGCTAGACTTCCCTACATAGTGTATGGGAGTTAGTCAGGGCCACGTGAGAAAGCCTGTGTCAAAAAGGCAAAAATTAATTAGTTAATTAATATAAATATTAATAACCAGGTAAGAAGAGCTATTTTTCTAAGCCTTGGTATAATAATTGTATTCATGAAAAAAAGTGTTGATACAGCTGGCAATGACTCAAAAGGCAACTGTTGTTGTTCTTGTAGCTGAATTTTGTTTTAAAAGCATAATGACATTCATGTACTTAATTCAGTACAATGTAAAATTGAGTGTACCTAAAAGCACTTTTAAAATGTTCTTTTGCTTTTAGTAAGGAAAATTCCAAAGCGACTGACAGTTTAGTAGTGGATGAGCCTCAGTTTCTATAGTGTTCTGTTTCTTCTAAACACTACCACAGAATCATCACTAGGAAAGATTTTGATGGAATCATAACAACATCTCAATAATTTATATTTTCACTTCTCTACTCTAAGTACTAGTGGGCCAGGTTCCACTGTGTGATCCTATGGTTCTCACAGAAATGATTTGTAGCTAGATATAAATTAAACATACTTTAGGACTTTTTTCCTGCCAGAACTCTTCTGTTTGTTCTGTCTTTTTCATCTTTAGAGGTTTTATTTTGCATTGTTTGTTTTCCACAGCCATAGTTTGCAAGTTAAAACATAATCTCACTCCCTGTAGGGTGATCCACTCACTCCAAGGAATAAAAGCCTTAATTGCTATAATTTGGATTCAAACTTACAATTGCATAATAAAAATTCCTCCCTTACAACAGTTACAGAAATATATCTAAAACTTAGCAGACTGTTTCTCAATAAGGCAATGAAATCCATTCTTAACATTGCTGTTCTATCTTCATTGAAAGACTAAAGTTTTCCTAACTATAAAAACACCATGTGATGACTGATAGCTGCTGTGTGGTGTTTCTTGAGAAAATGTGAACAGTTGTCTATTTAAACCCTAATACACCTAATGACACACCAAAGTAACAATTCCATAGAAATCTAACTTGGTGAAAACCTTAATTTTATTGGAATGACTTACAGAAGTGTGGATGAGGAGTTACTTACACAAGCGTAGATGACTCAAGGGCAAGGGCAACGCAGAAAAGCCCACCACAACCTAAGGTACAACTCCTGACAGCTACATGACTATATCACTTGCAGGCAGTGGGAGTGGATGGGAGGTCTTCTCCCTCAGCAATGGATGACTACTTCTGTAACTTTGGAAACTGGCCTTGTGAATGTTGTTTATCACAGGAACTTCCTGATTGTAAGTGGTTTGCTGCTTCATGTGAGACGCTTTAAGTTTATTGATCTGGACTAGTGAGACTGTTCGTGGATAAAAGAAAGTGATGAAAACCAAAGACACCAAACCAGAGTTCATTCCCCAGGACCCACACAGTGGAAGAAAAGAACCAACTTCAAAAGTTGTCCTCTCACCCTGACTCATGTGGCCCATGCATGCTCTCTGCTTCCTCCCTGAACACACATTTACTAACTAAATAAGTAAATAAATAAATAAATAAATAAATAAATAAATAGAAAAAAATAAAGTCTTGACCTATTACATCCTCCCAGCAAACCAGAAGATGATATTTTTGCCATCTCTCACACGTGCACAAACAGTGTTATATATGAAAAGGAAAGTTTCCAAAGTAACTGAGCTATAGACAAAGGCATTGAGATGTTATTGAAGTCTTGTTTTTTCTGGAACCTACTCTCTTAACCTTTACGTGCCTTGGTGAAGTTATATGAAGTAGTAAAAATGCAGGGGCATAGAAATCTGTGATGTTACATTGTTACCATGAAAATATGAATGATTGAGACTTTTCCCGCCTCTGTCTGTGGGGTGGGTGGGGCTGTGAGACATGGAGACAAGCATAGAGACTAAAGCTGAGATAGAGAGGGAAGGAGTACTCTGGGATGCTGGATAACTTTCCTGGAGATCAGTGAGAAGACATCCAGTTGTTTATTCCCTGGCTTGCTCCTCACATGGTTATTTCTGGCTGGTTGTGTCTCTGGATGGCTCTTTTACATGCCACTTCTCTCACTCTCTGATTTTTTCTTTGTTTCACTCTTTGTTATCTATTTCTTTCCCTTAAGATCAAAAGCGGTAACAGATTTTCCGTATAGGGGTGTGTGTGTGTGTGGTGTGTGTGTGTGTGTGTGTGTGTGTGTGTGTGTGTGTGTGTGTGTGTGTGTGTGTGTTGTATTTTTCCATGGTTATGGTGTGGTTCTCCTTCACTTTGCCCATGCCTTTGGAGAAAAACAAAAAAACAACGTGTAACTCCTTCTGGTTGATTTCAATGTAAATGCACAGTCTGTCTCCGATTACTGACCTGACTGGGATGGTGGTCTTGCTTTAGGAGGGATTTGGGGGTATTTTAGAGAGCAATGTCAGGTTAATACAAATAACTGGAACATATACCTCAAAGAATACAAGTTAAAATATGTATGTAAAATCCCTTAAAAACCACTGTGGTTAAGATGAAGGACAGAAATAAGAACCGGGGCAGCCTGCCCACTAGAGCTCACTGCTAGCTGACTTGCTTTCTTATGTAACACAGCATTGCTTTCTCACTTCCTAAATAATGCATTGGACTTTCACAAACTCAATGTGCTGACTTTCAAGCTCAGAATTTACATGTTCTTTGTTTGACAACATTACCATATGTTGGTAAACACTGAACCCATCTGGAATATTCCAAGCCTTTGCCTAATAATACATAAGGAATCAAATGCCAAAACTACCTATTTTTCTGAGACAAATACCAGTTAATGTCAGCAAGAAAACATTTAAATGTTTATGCCCTCTACTGTATTTATTATTTGAAGAAAGGGACTCTCTACACTGACAGATAGAAATGAGAGATTTCCTACTTTTATTAAAATATTGTGTGGATAATTCCATCAGAGTCAAATTTCACTACGTAACACATCACTAATATTGTAGAATATGTCAATGAATTTACTGAATTGGAATTCTCAAGACCTACTTAATACTAATAATGCACAATGAATAGTTAATGGATTGTTTTTATTATCTTATGAGAAACATTTACTAATTAAAGCTAATTAGCTTGATTAAGCTAATGAAATATAGTCATAGAATTTATTTAATCTATAATGCTATTTATTAAAGAATTCAGCTTATTATCTGTGGCTCTGTGTCTTTAAAGAATGAATTAATTAAGAGTAAAGACCTTTTTGAAATTCCAAATTTATTCACCAGTTAACACTTTTAAAAGTATAGAAGCCCATATCAGCTGAGAGTGGGCTCCACAATTCTTCATTTTGACCATTTTCAGTTTTCTGTAATTGTATTTGTCTGTTGCACAGAGACATTTCCTAGATGAGGGTGAGGACTACAGATATCTGTACATATGTGGATAAAAACTTAGAATGTAATTAGGGAAAAGCTGGTTTAGTAAAGTGGCAGTTTTCTGTTCTCATTCAAAATCCATGAATTTACTGTCCCTGGGCAGTTGGCTATGTTTCTAGTACTAGGCATGATTTCCTTCTTGATGAGTGAATCATAAATCCAATGAGAGCTGTTGTCTGCTGCCAGGCTATGAATGCCACTATTTCACCCTTCAGGTTTCAGTGCCATCCTGGTCATTGTGGTTTGAAAGCATCATAACTGGGTAAAACTATCCTTTGCTTTGTAAATTCTCCATCTAAGGCTCAGGGACTTAGTGGAAGTGGGCACAGAAATATTGTAAGAGTCACGGGAACAAGGGATTTGTTGTGAGATTGTATCTTCTAGAAATGTTACAAACAATACCCACAGAGTGTCACCACCTTGTCTGCCTAAATATGACCTGAACAAGAATGAGGACATATGCTAATGTGGACAGGGGAACGTTCACAATAACTCAACCCTACACAAAGAACAACATGCAACTAAGGAATGCTGAGTACAGGAGATTTTTAGGGGAAAGCATACCTATTGGACATCAAATACCTAATTATCAGCCTTGAAAATATTTACATACATGTAACATTATACAGACTAGCAGGTTGTGTTCATTTAGGAACACATACACGAGCACGTGCGCAAGCACACACACACACACACACACACACACACACACACACACACACACACACACACACACACACACCACACACAGTTAAAGAGAGGCCATGACTTTGAAAAATAGTAACAGTTCCTGGCATGAACAAGATTGGGGAAGAATAAGGAATGACTTGTGTGGCTTCAGTGTCTGTCTCCCTATTCTCACACTAATTTTTACAAAAATCTGATGTGGTTCACATCGCAGCTTCCATTCTATGATCCATAAGTCTTTCTTCTTGACACAGCAAAATATTTCATGTCTAGGACAGTCCTCTGGAATTTTGCAACATTTCCATACTTATAACTAATGTCTGCCTGCCCTATGTTTTACGAGTCATACATAAGATCTAGGCTTACCATCTCCCGTTATCAAACTTAAATTTCAGAGCATATTACTCCCATCTTCAGGCATCGACCCTATAAAACTAATCTATTAGGAATGAAAATCAAAGTTTCCAGTTGTCTGTTTTGTTTTCTACAAAGACTTTATCTTTTTGAAGGCAGGGATAATATTTAATATTTTAGTGTTGATGGTGCCTAAAAGAGGAAAAAAAAAACATTTTGTTGATTTTGAAACTCAAGTCAGACAATAGGATGAGTCTTCCATCCTACTGTACCCCAGCCAGTTACTTTTAGATACACAGCATTTGTTTGCCAAACTCAAAACGAATTGAGGGTTGCAACACACTGTCCAGTGCTTGTGATGGCTTCCACATTAGCCCCCATGCTCTCATTCATTTGTGAAGTGACTTTATTCTGATAAAAAATACTGTCCTTGTGAAAACTCTGTTAGCACTTGTACAAAAAGAAGTTTTACAATCTATGCCTCCATTGATCTAGCAGATAAAAAGACTATATTGAAATTAATGAAATAATTATGGACCAAGAAAATTCCTATTCCTGAAGAGCTCATGCTACATGATTCAATAACCAAACTTATAGACCAAACACATCTGCCTAATATGTTTTCCTATGCCACACTGAAATGTATATAGCATGCAATTTACAAACCATGTGTAGTAGTTTGAATATAATTGACCCCCATAATCTCAAAGAGATTTGGGACTGTTATGAGGTTTGGCTTTGTTGGAGGAAGTGTGTCTCTGTGGGGGTGGGCTTTGAGGTTTCCTATGCTAGAATACTACCCAGTGAGTCAGTCACCTTTCTGTTGCCTTCAAGATGTAGGACTCGGCTATTCCTCCATGACTGCCTGCATACCACCATGCTCCCTGCCATGATGATAATGGATTGAAATTCTAAAACTTTAAGTGAGCCTCCTCAATCAAATGTTTTCCTTATAAGATTTGCCATGGTCACGGTGTCTCTTCACTGCAATAAAGACCCTAACTTAGATACCAGGTAAGGTAAAACCATACATAATAGTAAGATTTCAGAGTTATTGCTAGAAGGTAATTTTTAAAATAATATTATATTATTAGATTTTATTATAGGATTTAGATGGACAGAGGGAAACATGTAGCTATCAAACATTAAATATTAAATTGTATTTTGTTAGCTCAGAGATGGCAGTTTGCCTAACTCCACTCTGGATAACAGATTGATATTTCCTAGTACTCTCTCCACCTAAGGACTACGCTATGTGAATTATGAATGTTACCTGACTAATATCTGAAGCAGTATGATAAGGCTGCAATTACTGTCACCATTTTTCATGAGATAGAATTTCAGAGGCTTTGACTATGTTGTGCAAGTTTGTGTAGCTCACATGAAATGGAACAGAGATGTGTGACAAGCTGGTCTGGCTGGAGTCCATTATGTTTCTTCTTAGGCATTTCCACCAATGGGGACATGGTTCCCTTGGTTTCTGGGATGAGCTGATGAACTTGACATCCTCTATAGCTGAATTCATGCTCAGGTCATGGGAGACGCACATCCTCTGAATGGACTCATTGATCCCCAGCTCTTTTCATTACCAGATTGTGATTTCAGTTATTTTGTTCAATATGGCATACGGAAGAGGTGTAAAGTAAATTCAAGATTTATATAGTACCTTTAAATTACTTCTTACAGCCAGGCGTTGGTGGCTCACGCCTTTAATCCCAGCACTCGGGATGCAGAGGCAGGCGGATCTCTGTGAGTTCCAGGCCAGGCTGGTCTCCAGAGTGAGTACCAGGATAGGCTCCAAAGCTACACAGAGAAACCCTGTCTCGAAAAACCAAATAAATAAATAAATAAATAAATAAATAAATAAATATTATTTCTTACAAGTAATTGCATAGTCAACAGTGCTGGGAAATCCCACTGGCACACACTGTTGGAGGGTACCAGTCAATTTTGTAAAAAAAAAAAAACCCAGACAAGTGTGAAGACGGTCATCTCCTTCCAATCTGGCAGTTCTCTTTTCTAAATTTTACTTTCATCAAATTTTCGTGTGACAAGACTTGTGAAGAGAGTGATGTTTAATACATTATTGTTACTAATAGCTATCATTTAAAAAGAACTCATTATTAAGGAAATATGCAAATGGCTTTGGAATAGTCATAAAGTGAAATATTATATACAGTTCAGATGAATGGCCCAGTTGCATATTCACTGACAGTTAAAAACCTATCATTCACTTAGCTCTGGAATGTATATGTTATAGCTTATATTAGATGAACCTTTAAAATACCTTGTTATTAGCCAGGCAGGGTGGCATAATGCCTTTAATCCCTGGACTTGGGAGGCAGAGGCAGGCAAACCTCTGTGAGTTCAAGGCCACCTTGTCTACATAAGATTTTCTAGGCCAGTCAGTATTACCTAGTGAGATCATATCTAAAAAATTTAAATGGCCAAAATATATAGTATTACTTTAAATTCTGAATAACCTATTTTGTTCTGGGTAATTGACAAATAGGTTAATTCTAAATATATGCAAACATTATTAAAAGATATATCCCAGTTTCAAATAAATGTTTTTTTTTTTGGAAGTCAAAACTGATAGACTATAATCAGGAATTTACCAAAGGTATTATTTTATGAGGGAGGGAAAGACATTTCCTATTTGTGTTTGTGGGGTGTGTGTGTGTGTGTGTGTGTGTGTTGTGTGTGTGTGTGTGTGTGTGTGTATGTGTGTGTGTGTGTGTGTGTGTGTTTATGTGTGTATTATCTCATTTGTGTAATAGCAGATATATACCAAATCCTTCAAATCTCCCTGGTTGTAAAAACTAAGTGATTATGCTATTGTCTTCATTAAATTAATGTGTTTATGAAACTTCATGATAAGTAGAAAGCTTATACTTCATATTTGCTTCCTAACAGCAGGCTTTTTGTGATTTTTATTAAAAAATAGAAAATATACTTTTTCCACTTTGTGATAGTAATCACTACATAATGTAATTTTGGAAAGAAAAATATATTCACAAACACTCTTAAAATGTATGTTTTATATGAATTATCTAAAATAAATTAGGAATAAACATTTTATGAGATAGAGTTTTCATTTCTGACATTTTGAGATTCTAAAAGTGAGCCATTCCTATGATATCCTATGTCTGAGATTCAGTATAATGATGGCAGATTAATCATAAGACATTAGACACAATGACAATCTGGAAACAGACTGGCAACAGGCATCTTTCACAGGAATTTAAGCATTTGTAAGCTTAAAGTATTTCAGCTTTCGTGATAATATGTATTTCTTATTTTAATATATAAAGTGAGCCATTTTAAACATAAACTGAAACTAGGATTTTTTTATAAGTCATTTACTTTTGAACACAGAAAACTGTTCAAAGAATGGCTTGTTACTTGAGTTTATCAACCACGAAGTCCCTACTCTTCAGCCCTTTTAGGAACTAGTATAATAAGCAGTGCTGCTTTTGAGGTAGTATAATGCCATTTGAAATAGAGATCATTTCTGAAAGAAGACACCATTTGATTCTGAGCTGATCTCTTATTAATGCCTTCCTTAGTATTTCTTAGACTTCATATATTGTAGCAAAATGTAAAAGGCAATAACTATCTCATTTTCTGCCCTTTTGCGGATAAACTTTCGTTCTCTTCAAAAAACTTCCTTTTCCTGATTCTTTAAAATAGGTCATTTGTATTCCTGGATTGATAGGCAAAAATTACTGAAAGAAAAGGGACATTTGTTAGCTATGTAATTCTTAAAAGCAAATTCTCAGTTTAAAGGGGTGAGATCTACACTTGTTTCTCGTTACAGAGGAAATTTCTGAGAGTTTTTCAAAGATCAAAAACTGCTCCCCAGTAGTATCTGTGGCTTTTTGGAAAAACTATAGCTACATGGATTTCTATTTGACTCAATACTGCCAACATTTCAAGCCCATTGTAGATTCTAAAGCATTAAAGTGTAAGTTAAGACAATGCACCAAACATTCACCCTATTTCCAAATCTCTCACTTTCATATTGCCAGGCCTTTAATGCTATGCTAATGCCCTATCACTTGGCCTCAGAGCTTTCATCCTCTTAACCCTTGGCCTCTTACATCATCAGCCACCTGGAATCATATCTCCACTGTCAAACCCATAGTCCTGCTTTGTTAACTCTTATTACTGCTCTTTGTCACCTGCTTTGTTAACTCTTATTACTGCTCTTTGTCAACTCTATTGCTGCAATAGATGTATAAATATTCCTCTTTATATCGTTCCTTCCTAATATTAAGGATCTATTCTATTCACATTGCTACTCTCAATTTTCCACACATTTCACAACTGTGTTTAAAAACAGCCTCTCCTCCAGTGACCTATGCAACTTGTAGTTGGTTGTCCAGACTCTGGATGGGTAAAGCAAAACGCTTCTTATCAGACTTAAAGGTTTTGAGAACAAATATTTATTAGGAACCTACTATGCTTCATGATTGCCTCTTCAGCTTGTTCCTCTGCATATATGTTATGATTGTTAAGTCAGTGTATTTGTGACCCCTAACATAGTGAGAGTATGTTGTCCCTGACTCATCTGGGACCCTTTGCCTCCTACTGGGTTGCCTCACCTAGCCTTGATATGAGGGTTTGTACCTAGTCATACTATATTTTGTTATGCGATGTTCAGTGGATATTCCTGGAAGGCTCACTCTTTTTTGAGGGGAAAGAGGGGAGAGGTGGGTCTGGAGGAGAGGGGGAAGGTAGGTGGTGGTAATGAGGGGGATGTAGGTAGAAAAAATGTGGTTGGGATGTATTAAAAACAAAAAACAAAATAGAGAAACAATGAGCCTAGTATTTGATTGATTGGTGGGTCATGCTGATACTGGATACAAAACATGAACAGTGTGAATGTAGTTGTTACTATACTCACTTATCTTGGCTCCCTACTCCTGTTTACCCAACAAAACCCACTGTCTGTGGAACAAATCCACAGAACTTTTGAAAATTGAAATGTGCTTTCCACATACACCAGGCCATCCTGTTAGATCAAACTTTTTATATACTTGCAGAAATGTGAAAGGAAAGGGTGTGTTTATTTTAATCATTAAACCACATTCTCCCATATCTTCATGTCTGGTTAGGGGACAAAAAAGCTCTTTAAAACTCCCCTAAGAAAATACAAGAAGGAATCAGCAATCACATAATAGTAAGTACATCGAGCCATGTGCCTAACCACAAATTTACCGCATTCTCTTTCCATAGTTTCTGGGTCAGGAATATAGGAATGTTTCAAAAACCACCAAGTGCAATTTATCTCCAATTTCAAATGTCTCTTGTTGTCCTTGTTCAGCTCATGTTCAGTCACAAGTTGACTAGGTAGTCAGTCATGTTGGTGAGACTTTATTGATGTCACTTCTGACATCTCTAGAATTCTCAGTCATAGAGCAAAACCCCATCCTCTGCATTTTCCAATCCCCTTTACAGCAGTGTTCCTAAGCCTTAGGTGAGGGAACTGTATTGCAGATGTATCAGTTGGGACTGAACTCCATAATTCCACATTTGATTGGTCATATTTTTCTGTAATGATTTCCATGCATTACATAGAGAAGCTCTCTTGATGTGCGATGAGGACCATACTTAACAAGCTAGGCCCTGTAAAAGGATGAGAAATTCTTTTCCTGACTATAAATAATTAAGGAAATAGTTTATATAAAACTTGTGGTCAGTTCACAGCCTAGCAACTTATCTCAGCTTAGTTTCATGAAAGAAAAGTGTCATAAAAATTAAACATTTAAAAAATATTTGTCCCCTACCTACAAATATAAAGTGAATGCTTGAAATCATTAATAACACAGTATTTTTCAGCATCAGTGATAATGGTCACACCAACATGAATAAATCCCAGTTTATTAAACTTAACTTCAAAAATATATAACACTACATATTATCTTATTCATTTATTTAAATTTTGTACCAAGAAAACTAACCTATAGTGAAGTAATCACATCACTAGTTGCCCTGGGACAGTTCTGGGGATAAAGTGGACTGTAGCTGAGGCAAGAGAAACTTCCATCAGAATAAATTTACTCATTGTTTTTATGACAGTGATAGTTTGTCAAACCAACTATGTAGTAAACCTCATCAAATTATCAAGTTTATATTTCATCGTTTATCTTATATAAGCATGCTACAATGAAAGGAACATTTTTTATAGTGTGACTAATTGTAACAAAGAGAATTTTCAAGATAAATGCAATCCAAATTTCCATAAATATACTTATTTTAGAGAAGGTAAAGCACTGTATCACTTCAACAAAATGAACTTGATCCATGCTTCTGAATGGAAGGTCATCCAAGTGTCCTGTTTGACCTTGTGTTCCAATTTCTCCTCATAATGGCTATGAAACATCAAAAATTGAAGACTATGAACAAGAAGTCTGTCACAACAGTATTAAACAATCATATCATTTCTTTATTTCTCTGGAGTTAAAGAGCTTTCACCCTTTCCCACTGTCTGATTTTGACTGACAAATGGAAGGTCTACACCAGCAAGTTGCTCTATCACATCTGAACTGGTATGATCCATACTGAGATAGAAAGACACTTTCCAGCATGATGGCATTGTGTATTCACTGTGAAATTAGGAAGTAAGGAGAATAATATCAAGGAATGATGAATTATGCTAGAGGAAAGGCTGGGAGACAAGAACAGAACAGAAATAAAAGCTTATGATTTCATGATACAAATTCCTTTCTTTCCTACTGAAAAACTCAAGTAACAGGGATAAAAGAATAAGTGGAATGAATCTGAGAAAAAAATCAAGAATCCTGCGATCTACATGCGTAGGTTACCAATGAGCTGGCTGGGGGCCCTTTGCTCTACTCATATGAAAATTTTGAGTAGGGAAGAAAGATTTCAATGGATGGATCCCAATTCTTAAGTGATAAATGATTATGGGATGGGCAGACAGGCTTAAAGATTTAAGCCCTGAGTTCTGGAGGTTATGTCACTAGAACTTAGTAGCCAGAGATCTGTAGATGTGTGTATTCAGGTTAAAGGCAGGCTTACTGTTCTGTCCTCTGACTGCCACCAGCTGAGCACTTAAATGCAACTGACATGCGTGGCAGTTGGCTGCTCTCAATGCCAGCTAGGATTGGATCTCCTAAGTTGTCAGTGCCCCTAGTTTCACAGTGTTCTAGCCTCAGGTGTTGGAAGCAGAAACTTTCAAGTTTGAAAGCTCCAAGAACCTCTTTCCACAACCAAAGCTGGAAGGCTCTATTCACTGTCTTTTGCTTCCTGCCATCTTTTGTCATCCCTTTGCTTCCATGCTTAGTTCTTCATCATCTTCACCACCTTTATACCCCAGCACTTTACCTGTCAGTGACCCTGGAATTCTTCAGTTGCCCTATCACCACTACTAGTTGCCGTCATCTTTGTTGCTAACTGTAACTCTGCTGGTAACTGTTATCACCTCACCATGTTCTGCTTATGAAAATGATTATAAATAGGCAGAAAAAGACTATTGGGTAGAGGCTTTCACTGGGCCAACTTTAAAGCTGGCCAACATAGAGTATGTTTGTGTTTTTAGGCTGACTTAAAGCATGAGCTGAAGAGTTTGATTGTTGCCAATAGCAAGGCAGGAGAAAGGATAGACAGGGCTGGCAGGCAGAGAGAATAAATAGAAATATGAAGAGAGTGTGGGGGTGGGGGATGGGGGGTGGGGGGGACTGGGGGGCTGGGGGGGCAGCAAGATAGAACAAGGAGAGGAAGGCATCAGAGCCTAGTCACCCAGTCAGCCACAGAGTTAGAGTGAAATTAAGATATGCAGAAGTAAGAAAAGAAAAAAGCCCAGAGGAAAAAGGTACTCAGGATAATTTAAGAAAAGATGGTAAGAAACAAGCCCAATTGTGAATTATTTTGGTGTTGGGTGGTGGGTCCCCCAAAAGAAAAGAATAAATGGCCCAAAGAGTAAAAAAACAAAACATTTGATAATATAGATAGAGGTGTATTTGAAGTGACATGCAAATGATTAATTTATAGCTGTCATGGCACAGCTTTAAGTTCTGCCTATGGCTGGCTTCATGCTGAGTTACTGAAGAATGCCTGCACTCCTCATCTTGGGTAAGAATAGATGTGGGGAGCAATAAAGTGAAGTTCATGGGAACAACTTTCCTGGGACGCTGACTTCTAAGACTAGTGTAGGTGTCTTGAATGGTATGATTGAGCAAGGCACTTGGTAACTTCAGTATAGCAGTCCTTGGAACTAAAATGTCCTCAGAGTAAAATAATAAGGTGTCTAGAACAATCATGCTGTCATAAAGGAATTTCAATATGTTGTCAGAGAAATAACTGCTTGACTGACACTTTCTTGCTCCAAGTTGCCCTATACAAGTAAAAGTTGTATTCCTGCCATTCAAAGGCCTGACTGGCCACTGCAGGTGAAGTAACTCATTCACGGGGAAATCATGACAGGGCTCTTAACAGGAAAGACTTACAATAGCTCAGCAGATCCCTAATATAATCAACTGACTTATCAATTATCAATGTTTATCAGTGTGGTATTTAACCTGTCAAACAGGGAGGTAGTCAGAGTTGAGTACCAATGTCTGAAATTCATCTGCTTAGTACTCCTAGCCTAAGAGGGAAATGAAGGCTCTATTTACAGACAAAAAATAAAATGGAAAGTAAAAAGAACAAATAGGATTCTTCTGTAGTCCACATTGTCAAATCTTTTTCATTTGAAAAATATTTTATGACACTCCCAGTCTCTGAAGTTCTCATTTTTCCTTAATAAATGTTTGTTCTGCTTTACAAAAGGATATTTAACAACAATTAATGTCACTGTGTGACCAATTAAAAACATTTCATATTTAAGAAAAAGAATGTGATATACAAATTATGAGACAATTCAAACCTGTGAAAGTCCTTATAATTTTAACATAAAAAATTAAAATAAGCAATAGGAAAATGTTTATGATGTTAAAAAGATATACTTTGACTTAATGGGAGAAGCATGAGGCAAGAAATAAAATAAACATGAAACAAGAGGTAAATGGGCTAATTAGATACATCAAAAATTAGATACATATATCCATGGAACAACAACTTCTTTATAAAGAGGCCATAAGTGAGAAAGAGCACTGATGGGGGAAGTCCTTCTGTGTATATGTTAATATATGTTTATCTTATTGGTTGATGATTAAAGCACTGTTGGCCCATAAGGAAGCAAGATAGGTGGGACCAGGAGAATTCTGGGAAATATAGTAAAGAGAAGTCGCCATGTGCTCCAGGCAGGAAGTGACTTAGCAGGCAGAATCAGAATATAAGCAGGAACAAGCAGGAAATTGTTTCTCTCTTCTCTTCTCTGTGGAGATGCTGAGCAGACACAATGTAGACCCCAACAGAGTAAAAGGCCTGGACCCTATCTCCGATAAGATAAGGCCACGTGGAAACACTTACATTGTTAGAAATGGGTTAATAATTAATACTGAGCTAGCAAATAAAAAACTTAGCCAAAGGCCAATAGTATTTATCACTAATATAGTGTCTGCATGTTTCTTTGGGGCCGAGAAGGGCAGTGGGACCTAGCAGGGTCAAGAAATTTCTCTCATTAGAGAGCACAGATAGGTATTTAGAATGACCTGACCTACTGAGAGCATGGAGACACTAGTCATAAAGTTGGGGAAACACTAGTGGATAGAACCAGGCCCTCTGAATGTGGGTGCCAGCTAGGAGGCCAAGTCAGTCTATGGGACCTCTAACAGTGGAGCCAGTGTTTATCCACAGCACAAATGGACTTTGGGAACCCATTCCTTATGGAGGGATACTATTGCAGCCCAGATACAACAAGGAGGGCCTAGGCCCTCTCCCAAATGATATGATGGACTTTGAAGGTCCCCTGTGGAGGACCTCACTATCCCTGGGGAGGAGTTGGGGCATGGGTTGGGGGGGTTGGTGAGGAACATGGGAGGATGGGAGGGTGAGAGAATGGGGGGATGGATATATAAATATGAGTAGTAATTAAATAATTTTTAAAAATAGAATGGTTTGGAGAGAGTCAAAATGATATAGTTATGTTAATTTCAAAAACAAAAAGATGTCAAAATATTAACAAAAGTAGGCATGAGAGGAAATGACATAAGGTGAGGACAAATTAAACTAATAACCTGGCAAGCAAATTAACAAAGCTCCTATAGCATATTTTTAGTAATAAGAGTGATTAAGACAGTAAGACAGGAATTCATAGGAGGATAGAGAATACTAGTTCACAGTAAGAAAATTCTAGAAGAGTAAGAAGACTTCAGATAATCATCACAAACTTGACTAACTATTCTGTTCACACAATGAAGACATAATCTTTGCCATTCGCATTTGGTAGTCATTGCCTGTAAGTATGTTTTGCTTCTTATAGTTTTATTTTTCAGCACAATCCTTTAAAATGTGTCTTGCAGATTTTGTGACAGAAATTAAGTTACTCATTTTCTTTGCTAAAAAACATTGCTTCATATTTGTGAACTTCTTTATCTTCTGAAACTAATTGACCACTTTATAAAATGTGTGTGTCTTCAGTCACTTTTCTATTGCTGTGAAGAGACACCATGACCATGGCAAATCTTACTGGATAAGTAAGCTGAGAGTTCTACATCTGAATCTGCAGGCAACAGGAAGGAGTGAGAGTCAGTGGGCATGTCTTGAGCTTCTGAAACCCAAATTTCCACCCCCAGTGACATACTTTCTCCGTCAAGGCCACACCTACTCTAACAAGGCCACACCTCCTAATCCCTGTGAAGTATAGCCACTCCTAATTCAAATGTATGAGCCAATGGGGTCATTCCTATTCAAAACACCACTGTGAGATAGTCAGGTGCTTTTGCATAAAAAATAACGAACATAAGATAAGAAAAATGATAATATACTATTTCAGCAGAAAGAAATTTAGGAAATTGGGAAACATGGCAGATTTTCAGGAAAGCAGCTTTAGACCATTAGGAAGCTAAATTTTCAGTCTGCAATGCTCAAACTTCTTGAAACTACTTAATTAAAACTGAACCAAAAGAGCAGTTGTGGTTTTCATGTTTAAGAATGGACCAGTGACAGGCATTTCAAAAGGGGGCAATGCTACAAATTAAGCTGGGGAGTGTAGCTATAACTAGGTGTTCCCCTGACCAAAATCTAACTCAAACCAAAAGAGAAATCAAGGTAACATACCATTATCTGTCTCCTTTCTGGAACACTCATCCCTAGTTCGGGGCCACATCAAACTGATGCAAATGTAAAACCAGTAGCAGCAGAATGTGGTTAATGGTTTTTTTCATTTCCCAGAAGTCAAAGCATTGTTTTCAATCTCAAGGCTCAAGTTAACTAAGGCAGAATGAAACTTTGAAAACCATTAAGATTCAAGAGACAAAGACTCAGGTTACCTGGTCTGTCTGCTCTTTCCTGGTGATCTTTCTACTTCTTCAAAGCTGACATCTTGAACTCTGGTCTAGACTTCATTTTTTTTGGGAGAGTGTGATAGGAGATTTCTCCTAACCTTAGAGACCATCACACCCAAGTACACAGGTGATTTTCAAGTTTTTCTGGTAACATTAAAGAAAGTAAGTCCATGGATTTTGTTCCATAAGACATTTAAGCTCCTATAAGTGGTTTCTATCTCATGCAGCACATGAAAACAGTCTTAGATGCACAAAAGATAGGCATTATCCACTAATGGAAACCAGTACTTCCCAATACCTTTCAAATATTAACTAAATCAAATTTGAATACTCAAATAGGCTAGGTGCAGAATATTTAAGAGTACAATTTTTAAGAATATGTAATAAAGAAATAATTTCAAATTATTTATATAAATTTTGTTGCCATTGTAAAACTTTAATTTCTATTCATCTGTGGGAAATCTGTAGTCTGCTTCCTATGCCACATCTTCAAATATTACCTAAAATGCATTAGATTAATGTAGCATCATATTTATAATCATGATGGCAAAAGGCAACTTCTTCATATAGATTTTTGTCTCTTCAATTTAGTCAACTGTTGTTTTTTTTCTGTGCCATTTTCTTCTTTATAATTATTATTAGGTGAGGTCAGCTTTAACCAAGCACAGGTGATCTACTTTTCTAAAACTATTTTATTTACAAAAAAAGTAGTTGTATTCCAACTCTGCCACAATATAAAACATTTATCTGGCTGATATCTACCAAGTGAAACAAAGAGAATAAATCTTAGTGGAAATGTGATGATATGATTTGAGCTAAAAGAAAAACAAAATATGAAAGCTTCCCTTATTAACAATTATATAAATTTCCTGAGAGTACTTGTCAAAATATTGAGAAAAATAACTGTTAGTTAAATATGTTTAAAACTTCTCAAGAACTAGTCACTTTATAGAAGGATCATATAGCTAAATTATGTTTAACAACTCACTAGTTAGATGCTCTTAGAATTCCAAGTTTCTAAATGAGAAAATGAAATGAGAAAGTAACTGACTTGCCAAGAGTTACGCTGGTAAAACAGAATCTTGAGTCAAGAAAACCTAATTTCAGATTTGACTTTTAAAAAATACTAATTATATCCCCTTTTGAAGGAGGCCACATGACACATAGGGAAAAGTCAAATCCTAGAGACAGCTGTTAGCACTTGATTCCTCTGTCCTCATCAAGAGAAGCACACAAACTCTCACAACCTTCTGAGTTCCTGCCAGTAGGAATTTGAACAGGATGCAAGGGTTTGTTGGTATATCTCATGGAAAGGCAGTATTCTGTGAAGACAGAAATGTCAGAAGAATTCTAGAATTTCAGATCATTGTGTCTGATTTAAAAAGCATTAGTGGAGTATGAGCTGTAGATTATTTTTTGCCTTATCAACTAGTAGTTTCTGTGGCATTCAGGACCCCCAGAGAGAGCTTAGCACTACTAAAACACCTGAGGCATAATGAACAACACTTCCCACCACTCAGATAAAGAGAATTAAGTATTTGTTGCTTTGGTTTTCTTTTTTCGAATAGATTTGTGTTTAAAAAAGTAAGTTTATTTTGTACAGTATCGATGTCCATAGTGTGAAATATTCAGAAACTTGTATTTTAGACAAATTGTTGTATGGATGATCAGTAGGATTTCAATGAAAGTCTGAAAAAGTATATTACCAAAAGATTTAAATTTACAGGAACCTATTTTGACATCCCCAGCAAATGCCAAGAAACACAGCTTTTACAGCAAGCTTATGGAAGTGTTCAGATAAAATATTCATGAATTCTCTGCTAAGAGAAGCCTCTTGTGGTCTTGTTTGACAGAGGATGACCTTTGCTTCAGTAAGTTCCCATTTTTGCTGTAACTTAGTGTTTAGATGCTCTGCTTAGATGAATAAACCATAGCATTTTGTTCTTTGTGAGTTTTTAGTATATGTGATAATTAATAGAAAGAAAGACTTTGAAGTTTGGAAATGAAGTAAATGGGATTTTTTTTTTAAAGCATTAAGGTATCTTAGAAGATCAATTTCCCAGCAGGTTATTTGTCAAAGATCTTAGGATCTACCCTGACTTGTGCATATCCAGGAGTGTTCAATTGACTTTCTCTTTAAAATATCTCAAAAATGTTTAGCTTTACTGTTTTTGACATCTTCCACCTAATCAATAATTCAGTTATGTATTAGAAAAGACTTTATTAGGGTATTATATTGATGCAGGGTATGTTCCAATTAGTATTTTTGTGTGTGTGTGAGCTTTAGTTCTTGTATTTCTTTTGAAGAAATATATTTGGAAAATAGTAATTAAAGTCAACAGAAAGTTACCTACTCCTGTCTTGAAAGTTGTAAGGTTTACTGAGACAACTGTCCATTTAATTGTACCCATAGAGCAATTATGGTGTCACGTGATCTGAGGAAAAGTGTCACATTAGTTTTAGGGTCAAAGAACTCTCCTAAGATATTAAACAGTGTTTAATAGCCTGACCCAGAGGTACAAATTTATTTCATGACTTGTAAAGATTAATAAACATATACTTAATATGTTGATGTAGGATTAGTTCTAATTTTGCAAATGTAGCAACTTACTCTTAGAAACAGTAATATCCATGTTTTGTTAATAATTATTTAAAGAATTAAAACAAGTACAATTAAAAATATATTAGTGATATTGTTCATTTAAAGCACATCAGAAATTATAATATTGGCCTGATTTTTAGCACTTTTAACTGTCAAAGCTAATGGATGACATAGATTAGCAGTGGTCCTTAATTCAAAATTAACATATGTGCAGAATTCCATTAATGTGTATTAATTTAAATAACTAGAGTCCTCAACTTGTCTTCCACAATAGTATTCCCTAAACTATTTCTGTAAAGAACTCATTTCATTCTTACCTTAAAGAAATCATTTTTTTTGAAATTTGTTATAGAAATATGCATAAGAGCACTTTAAAGACATTCAAGTTTGAAAACTATGTTTTGGGAAGTATTTGACCAGATTTTCTCACACATGAACTGGCAAGTTGTTTGCTACATTACTTTAAAAATAATTCTTTATTGATTCTTTGAAAATTTAACATCAATCACCCAATCCTGCTCACCTCCCAGTCACTCCATAACCACCCCTCACACCTATATTATGTCCCTCAAAACATTAATTGAAAACAAACCAAACCAAACAAACAAACAACCCACCTCACTCCTTCTTCTTTGCAACCCCTCTTCATACATTCTAATGGCATCGGGAGCTGTCATGTGTTACATAGTAGTATACACCTTTAGTTCAATCAGCCCTACCCACAATATGTTCATTGCACTGAGATACACCAGTGACTGCTGGGAGGGCGTAGCTACAAATGGGCCCAGGTGGCAGGAGAGTAAACCTCATGTTTGCTCAGTGTTTGAGGACACTTTGCTGCCAACCCACATATTGGATGTTGCTTGGGAATAGATCCTAGCTCTGATACATGTGACTGTAATTAATTTACATACTAGTTTTCCTTCACTTTCTTGGTTTGAATAGAAAAGTAGTATGACTCACCCTTCAAGGTTGTCATGAGGATTAGTATAATATGTAAAAACATAGTGTTTCATTTAAATTGTTAATTTAACATAGCATAAGTTGGCTATTATTGTTGTTGGACAAATGACAACTTTAAATAAACATTATGGTGATAATTAAAGGGCCATTTCACATAGTGCTACAGATGATTTTATACTATAGTAAATATTACAAATCTTAGGAAAAAAATAACACCCTAAAAAAATGTAGCTCCCTCACTGACCCCAGGATTGCTGGCCCTGCCCCTTACTGTACACTGCAGCATGAGAGCTGGCATCACCCCCCACCTATGGGAGAGCTGACCCCAGCATTTAGGAGAGATGGCCCATCACCACAGGCATAGAAGAGCTGCCCATGATGGCACCGGCCCAGGAAAGATGACTCTGACTCTTGCCTGAGGGGGTGATCCTAATAGCGTGAACCAACCAGCTCAGCTACCACCCACACTCACATCCTGGGCCTTGGGTTGGCCTACCCTAACATCTACCCCCATCTGTGACCTGCTAGAGTATAGAAGGATCTGGTCCTGCACAATGATAACCACAGAATCTCCATGAATCTGGGCAACAGCAGAATATCAGAGAGGGATTTTGATGAGAGCCCAGTGATGATAGGGTATACCAGAAACCAGAGGCCTTGAACCAGTCACTGGTATAGCTCAGTGGCAGGAAATCTAGTTGGTTTCTAACATTTGGAACACTAGAAAGTCCACTAACTGCAATGCAGTAATGACTACAAATTTGTCAGTGAGCAAATGCTTCCTAATGGTTTAGCTACGGTTGTTTATTCCATCCAAAATAGTATTTTAGCATTCTGAGAATCCACGAATAGGACATGGGTAAAACTATTTTTAATTTTAGCAATATAAAATCAAGAAACTATCTGAATAAGAATCTACATTTTTCGTATCACATCTGTCTACATTTTGAAAATGTTGTTAAAAG
>NC_048597.1:32527031-32539531 GCF_003668045.3 Cricetulus griseus
AATTGGATTTACACCATATAATTATTTTCCACTAGAAATGTAGTTCAGATTATATAATACACAGAGCATGTTGCATTTTAAATGAAGCATCAAAAATTCTTGCAAAGGGTTATGATACTCTACATTGTGGATAATAGGCTATACATTTTTTAGTTCTTCTATCTTTAATTTCTGCAGGAAATAAAAAGTGATTCATTTGGTCTGTTAACAAAGTCATCACAAAAATCAGGGGGAGAAAGTATAGCATATGTACTGGATGAGCTAGCAGCCAATGTGAGAAAGCAGGCTGCCTGCATGAGCCAGTGCTTTGTACAGCACAATTACTAACTGGAGAGAATGAGAAGGAAAGGCAGGGCTCAGCCAGGTGTTGCTCCATGTCCATAATTTACTGTGCTCTCTGATCAGTGATGAGAATAAAATCACCCCTGTCCTCAGGAAGCCCTGAATGTTTCAAGGCAGGGATGGAAGCACCTGGCTCTTTGTGCTGTTCTCATCAGAGAAGACTCAAGTTCTTCTCTCACTACTCAAGCCAGAAGCAATGCTGGCAAACATATGCTCTCTCTTAAGGGAAGGGAAAAAAGGCAATGGTGCAGCTCCATTTCTAGTGACTTGACAGGAAGACTTCCACATCGCTAAACCATTTAATAAACCCTCCAGCGGGCAACCGTGTGAATACATCTTCCCTCTATAAACCTTTGTACCTACTGGAATCATACACATCACACTGTGTTATGCAGATAGCTTCCACTTGCCCAAAATAAGAGATTAAAAACTCAATAATGCTGCCTGGGTTTTGTTTTCCCAACTAAACTGTTTGGAATACAATATATAGAATCTCAGAAAAAGTTCTCCTGCCCTACATTGCCTTGTAATACAACAGAATTCTGCCCATTTGAATTTTACTGAGCACAAGGGAAAGGAAATGAGATTAGTTTGTGAATGTGAAGGGAATGGTACTGGGTGAATAGTTTTAGAATTAGGAAAAAAAATTGATACTGAGGGCATCTCTCTTAGTTCCACATTTTTTACTCAATTTTTAGTTGTCATACAAAATGATGCAATTCATTAGGGCATTTTTCTACATATGTAGCATTGTGCCTTGCTCATAAGTATTAGCACCACCACACACTGTCATATTTCTTCCCAACCTCTCAATGAAATGTGCTACGTATGATTTTACAATAATTAACTGAGAATTATGTCTGCTCTTTACACTTTTTGCAAATATTTCTTTTTAAATTAAATCATTAAGCAAAGGTCAAAAATAAGGGAGCAGAAAGGTTGAGTCAGGGGAAGAATAGAAGGTAACAAGAATGGAGATACCACAATACAGGGAGACATTTTAGGTTTACAGAGAAATTAGGCACTAGGGAAATGTCTGCAGAGCTACAAAGATGATACCATCTAACAATCTAAGCAACAGAGGAGGGGCTACCTTAAATGCCCTCCCCGGATAATGAGATTGATGACTGACTTATATGCCACCCGATAGCCCTCATCCAGCAGCTGGTGGAAATAGAAGCAGACACCCACAGCTAATCACCGAAATGAACTGGAACCCAGATGCAGAGAAGAACGAGTGAAGAGCAAAGGAGTCCAGACCAGGCTGGTGAAACCCACAGTAATAGCTGACCTGAATATCAGGAAACTTGGTCCCCAGACTGATAGCTGGAATACCAGCATGGGACTGATGCAGAACCCAGGAACATGGGTTTCAGTGAGGAAACCTCGGAAATCTATGGAACCTCCTGTAGTAGTTCAATACTTATCCCTAGCATAGGTGTGGACTTTGGGAGCCCATTCCACATAGAGGAATACTCCCTGAGCCAAGACACACGGGGGTGGGCATAGTCCCTATCCCAAAGGATATGATAGACTCTGATGATACCCTATGGAAGGACTCACCATCCAGGGGGAGCAGAAAGGATATGTAATAGGTCGGGTTTCGTTGGGGGGTGATTGTAGGGGAGGTCGAGAGGGAGAAGGGAACTGGGTTTGTCATGTAAAACAATCCTGTTTCTAATTGAAATTAAAAAATTAAAAAAAAAACATATGGGAACTAACCTAAATGGATATGAATAAGATTCAATTGAATTATAACGCAATACATTTCTTGTTTTCATTGCTCTGAATTCAAATGACAGCATTTGAAAATAAGACTTCTCATTTTCTAGCTTTACCCTTATTAATATTCCTTTACATTAATTCTACCTCTGTAAAATGGTGACTACATACATAAAATGTATAAATGTGGTGTCCCAGAGATTAATAGTGAAATCTGTAGAGGTGCTCATTGCTTGAGTCATGAGATAGGATTTAGAAGAAAAGAAACCTTTAACTAAAGGTAACTCAGTCTGTGTGGTGACATAGTGGGTCCCCTGGGAATCCCAAGGCTTTAAAGAAACCTCAATGGCAAAAGCAGAATTTGAAGCTGATCTCCTTTGAATGTTGTTCACATCTCACATAGTGTGTGACTAGGGGTCAGTTGTTTCCAGGCAGATCCTTCACACTTATAAAGTAAAGATAACTGGACATTCCAACCTGTGGGGTGTAGGGAGTAGTTTAATATAATGCAAGAAGCATAGGAAGTTGAAAGTGCAATCCAATATATGGTTCTTTACATTCTGTGAAGGAGGATGCTCAGCCACTTCAGACGATGGTAGTAAATTTCTAGATGTCAGAGGGACAGTGAGCAAGCGCTTTAGGAGCTCAAACATACAAGATCAATTCCATCCGAAGTGATCAAAGAAGGCTTAAGTTGGTCTGGTCTTCTATCTTAAGGTGAAAAAATGATAATTGCTGCTATTTTATTTCATGGTATGAATGGAAGTCTTTTAAATGCGAACTCTTCTAAAAAGCCCAAGGACACATCCGTGGGTTGTTTTCTAGTGCCGAAAGATGACTCTAATTTTCTTGTCTGTTTGTGCACCTTAGGGGTGCGGCAGGAAAGAATTTTTTATTTCTTGAGATACACAGGAAGCAAATCCATAGCACTTACAAGTCTAATTTTCATAAACCTTCTTCGCTTAAAATACTTTCAAAGTCCATGGCTTTTGTAGCTAGCTTTTGCTGCAATTTTGCATTATTATATAAACTGAAGAATGTCTGTATAGCACCACACTAAACAGCTGATGACTCTTCTGCAGGAGCTACATATGTTAGTTTATGAATGCCATTTACAGATGCATTTGTTTTCACATGTAAGGTTTAGAACATATTAACATTTTAAATTATAGAAATTTAAATATAGAAACAATATCAATACATCTGTGCAAAGACGGTTTATTTAAGTTCTTTGGCATAACATTTATTTTTAAATATATTAATGTAACTTAAAAATACTTACTAAATTGAAAACTGATTTCTGTTTTGCTTTAGGCTTTGTTCACATGAGATTTTACTGGACAGTGATGCTGAGTCACTAGAAGCAGTTTGGGACTAACTCATCCCGTGTGTATAGATATGGCCACGCAGCCAATTTGGAGGAATCTAGTGTTTTGTAATTAACAGAACATGCTATTTTATAACTTTAGGTCCCTTTGTCTATCACATCTGCTTCTCCATTCCCATGCCACCATCTTATGAATGCACAGATTTACTTTAGAAGTCTAAGATTAAATAAAAGCACTGTGTGGGTTTCTTTTGAAGTTCCAAGCTAACCCCCCCACCCTACAAAGCACCACTGCAGTAATAAAATTTGTATATGTAAGTATACACTCAATATACCGAAGGACTTTAAAGTTTCAATCCCTGCTCTGAAAAGTTGTTTAGTTGTCCTCTATTTGGTAATTCTAGCAAAGGTAATTTCTAGTCATTTTAGTAGGATTTTTCTGCAATTCGGTAACATTTTGAAGTTGGAAGGATTCAATTTCTTGAATTTTATTTTTGGCCTGGCCAGTTTCTCTGCTCTGGAGAGCTAGCTATGCTAAATTCCTAAAAAGCACTAGGGCAGCATATACTCTTCCGTTGGACTGTAACAGGAAGAAAGGAGGTCAGCAGCATCCCCAACTGCTCCATTTTGAAGATACCTTTGTTTCTTATATTTCAAAAAAACTGGTTTTTAATATAGTATTGGCCATATAAACAGTTTATCTCGAATGCCCCTGAATGCCCCCTCTAATGCCCTGCATTGGTAGACACGTATGGTGAAAATTATTGAAAAGAGCAATATAAAAACAAGCCTCATTAAATCAGCCAGTTCCAGAGCCAATGAAAGAGAAATTAAAAACTTGCAGAATCTGCTGAAAAGAACTCTAAAGATAATTCATGGCTTATAAAATTAAGTATTGCTATTACAATTTATTGATAATAAAGTGATGTGTTCTTTTCACCCTGACTTCTATGTGTTCTGTGAAAGTATCTTCACACATTTCTCACTAATGCCAAACCACCACGCAGTGTCACCATGTTGCATCAAGACACAATAGTTAATTGTGGACAATCTTCATGTTATTTGATGCTCATATTTCCAGTGAGCAATGTTGTAAATTCAAAGATAAAACCTTTTTTTAATCCTTACATAATATTAGGAAAAAAATTAAAAATAACTTACAGAGATATGGAGAAAAATATCTCTTTAGTATGAAAAGCAGAGAAGAGAATAATACAAAACTATGCAATGTATCCCAACTTTTAAAAAAGAAACAAAATGAGAACTATTAGAAAATGAAAAAGATACACAGGGGTCAAGGTCATCCCAAGAAAACTAACAGAATCAACGAAGCTGGGCGCATAGGTGTTACAGAGACTGAACCGACAACCAGGGAGCCTTCAGGGAACTGACCTAGGCCCTCTGCATAGAGTGACAGTTGTGTAGCCTTGTATTCCTGTGAGACTCCTAAAAGTAGGAGCAGTGGCTGCCTTTGCTTCCTTTGCTGGCATTTATGATCCTATTCCTCATACTGGGTTGCCTTGTCCAGCCTTAATATGTGGTGAGGTGCTAAGTCTTACTGCAACTTGACATGCCATATTAGTTGATATCCATGGGAGTCTTGCCCTCTTCTGAATAGAAAGGGAAGAAGAGTGGGTGGATAGAGGTGAGGTGGTGGGGAGACTGGGAAGAGACAAGGGAGGGAAAACTGTGGTCAGGATGTAAAATAAATAAATATTTTGTTAAAGAAAAGAAAATGATAAAGACACAGATACATCATTAACAATATCTTTTCACTACTGTTCTGGATGACTTTTCTTTTAAAACTTACCCAATTTTCATAATGGATTCACAAATACATATAAAATAAGATCTTTAGGATATATTAATCATTAAATTGGTCAAATTTACAGTACTATATTATATTGTTGTTATATTGATTTGTAAATTCCTTGTTTATACTATGACTAGAAATTATCACCACTTAGTATCTTAAAACAATATATATTCATAGTTCCTCAGTGCTGGATATTAGAAATACAAGAAATTCTTCCAGATGTCAGGTCCTCTGGACCTTCTGTGGGCTCCTGGGAGGAATCCATTGTATGTTCTGATCTTGGCAGGCTTCTTGCCTTGGCCTCTTACCCTGTGCTTCTCTTATGAAGTTGTTTGTAAAGACAGAGTACACCTGGAGTACCATGCTAAATCCTCTCCACCTCAGAATTCTGATCTTCAAAACTCCATTTTTCTAGAGCATTTCCAGGCTCTAGGGATTATAATGTGTTATTTGGGAGTCGTTATCCTGTTTAATGCATCTGCCATTTGGTTCAGCATGCTACAATGTTATTCTTGTGCATAAAAATTAGAAATGAACAAGGGAGAACATAAAATAAAGTGCCAACTTCCCTCCATGTGTGTCTCGTGTGTATACTTCAAACACATAACCAGATTTCAACCACATGGGGAAAGGATATAACAATATATATTATCATTAAAATCTGATTACAAAGAAAAGTACATCAAAACACAACCACACTGGGCAAATATTGGGAAGGTCCTGGGGATTCATTATCTTTACAGCATAAGCCATTGAATAAATATTTCCAAAACGAGACACAGACTTTCAAGAATGGTGCCTCAATTTTATAATATATAGAGTAGGCTATATGCCGATACATGTTACATACATATAGACAGTTATGTGTGCATCCATTTGCCCATGATAATTGTATATCTCACCAGCCCAGTTCCCCTGTGAAGAAGACAGTACTGAGCATGAAGTCCCTGATAAGTACCCACAGGAAGAACCATCAGCACTGGTTCCCTAGCAATGCAAAAGAAGCTTCTAACAGCTTCAAAATTCTGTTCCAATTGACAGAATTGTCCCAGTCTAAGCTGTTTATTGACAATTCAATGTGTTGTTGACTATGCTTTTTTTAAACTTTTCTTATAACTTCTTTAAGTCTCTTCTGAAAGTGTTGAAAGGAAGAATGGAGAAAGTAAAGAGAGATCAAAAAGCACCCACAAATAAATAAGAGGAGGCAGGATAAGGAGTAGAAAGAAGAGAGGAGTATGAAATAGGACAGGATATCAGGCTAGAAGAGGTGGTGACTAATTGTGGGCTCCAAGCTGGAGTCAAAGTGGAAGTCTCAGGAAGACACCAACTCCATATGAAAAATTTCTTACTATTAGATAATTCTTTAAAGAAATGGAAAGGCTGATCAAGTTTTCTACTTGTTAATTCAACTGGCATAGCAGGAAGTCTATAGTTGTGCACTTTCTTTCTATCTTAATGAAAAATTTTAAATAGCATATAAATCTATTCAAATTTTATTTAGAATACATGTTATCAGAAACATTGGTAGAAGTATGCTTGTCCTCTCTTTCTTACATAAACATTCACATATTATACATATACATACCCCATATCTATGCATACACATTCAAACACATAAACACCACACACATACACACATACAAACTTGCATATACACAAACACATATGTACACACACAACACCAACAAGCAATCACTTGTACACACATCCAAATGAATAAATATTAGTATCAGCAGTATGATAAATAGATGAATGGGAATTAACAATATTCAATATAATTTAAAAATACCATCATACCTTCAAATTAAAACTGTATTTTTCAGTTAACTCACATGCATTTTATATATATATATATATATATATATATATACTATCACATGAGATATATCATAAATCTTGATAAAATTCTCAGTGTAACACTTATTCGTAATTATCCACAGTGTGGATTTAAATATGTATATGTAAACTAACATCCAAAGTCAATAAAGTTATTTGTGGCATTATCTCATTTCTTGCCTGTGGTTTTCAACACGGATTTTACTTTTGTATGTATTACACTAAATTAGAGTGAGTGTTAAGATGACCTAACAGCAACAATGTTAATTTCAAATTCTTACCTGACATTTTATCTGAGATTGAAATTTACTTTCAAATATCTTTGCACAATTGCAAAATTCCTCCGAGCTTCCGTCACTTATCTTAAAGATGGATGTGTTCTGCATCCCATAAAGGAATGAGAGTTGGGTAAGACAATTTACATGGTCACAAGTAACCCTTTTACCAAAAAGTGGTCAATTCCTAATTAGGAGTGAATATATGAACTAAAATTTTATGCAACTGTCTCTGCATAAACTTAAGCAAATACTGCTCATGTATTTGTGAATAAGCTCCGTTGTTAGCTAATTCTACTGCATAATTTTCTTCAAAATTGTTACATAGTACTTAACAAGTGATTTGCCATTCTGTAAATGTTATAATCAGAAGGTTTTGCATTAAAACCACTTTCAAGAACATGCTAATCTGTCAGAACATAGTCCAAGAATGGAGTCATGTGAGGGGGACTCTAAAGCACTTGTGAGAAAACAAGACAAGAGTCTTGTGACTTCTGTTTTGTCAAAAACACAGAATTGTTCTTGAAATGCATTTCCATGCTGATTCTTGGTGTAGTGGATAGGAGTGAGTTTACTTTTGCTGTTGCTATTCATATGCCCCTATGGAAAAATATGTTTTTGACATGTGTGGCTTGTCATTGTGATGTAACATCTTACTCATGTGATTCTTCTTAACCCTCAGAGTATAAATTGTCTGATGCTCTGAATAAAGTTGGCTGTTATATGAGACTATAGTTCACCTCATATTTAGGATTCATTCTCCCAAATTCACAACAACAACTAGAGTAGCAACAGAAACCCATTCAATAATCATTTTGAAGGTCAAAGCTAACAGTTTGAAGTTTTAAGCAAGGAGTTTTACCAGAAACATGATTCTCTGGTAAAACTCTCTGTCTTGAATACATAATTCTCACTCAGAAAGCATCACTTGAGTCTCCAAGTTGCTCTGACAGTCTCTGGTGTGACAAGATCCAGAAGATATTTCTCTGCCTGTTCATCCCAAGATCCAGATGTGTTTTTAAATCAGGAGTTGTCCTTCTGTATCATAAAATCATTTTTCTTGATGTGTAGGAATATATATGATATATGATATATATATGTGTGTGTGTGTGTGTGTGTGTGTGTGCGCGCGCGCGCGCGCGCGCGTGCGCTCTGTATTCACTAGTCCAATGAATTCAGTGTTATCATTGTTATCTGCTAGATGCAGATGTTATATAACCTGTGTCATCAAATAATAAATTCATTAAGTATATTCAAAACAAATGCTTGAAACTTTTTATATTGCGGCTTTGTTTTATAAAGAAATTTGCTACAATGCTGACTTTTGTGCAAGCAGAAAATGAATCATTATGAGTGTAGTAAGCTATAAATAGCTTCTCACATCCTTTTCTTAGATTCATTAACTGTGTATAATGGGTGTCTAAGGTATATGAATGCAGCTATTTTCAAAAGTAGTATGCAATGCAAAACATGGTTCAGAAAGTTCAAATTATGTGAAGCAATTTTTCTCAAAGAAAAATTTAACCAGCAGGACTTTGGGGCTGCACCTATAGCTCCAGCTGCTCAGGTAGCTGTGGTAAGATCACTTGAGGACACACATCAAAGCCAGTGAGGAAAATAAGTGAGAATCCAACACAATAGGAAGTTTATGATGTCAAAACAATTTTCATAAATGAGTATTCTCAGAGCACAGTGTTAGAAATTTGCATATCCAACACTGAAAAAATATTGATAAACACCAACATAATCAAGTATTAAGTAATTATTACAGACAAATTCAGAGACCGGAAGACAACCTCAGGTGCCATGATCAGGATAGCTGTCCACCTCCTCTGAGACAGTATCTTCGATAGGTCCAGAGATCCCCAACTAGATGATTGGCTATCAAGTGTCAGGGTCCTCCTGTCTCTATAGTCCCTGCTGTGGGGTTAAGGATTACACCATTGTAGCTGGCTCTTTCTTAAAACAATATGGTCTGGGAATCAAATTGAGGTCTTTGTCCTTGGAAGGCAAGTGCTTTATCAGCGAAGCCATCTCCCAGCCCAGGAAGTAGACTTTGAAGGGATAAATTTATGTAATTAAGGAATTTTGCAATGTTTGTTTCATAAAAGAGTAACATGAGATTTTAAAATTAAAGTAATTTACCATTAATTTGTGACTGGAAGATTAGAATAGATAAATGGCTTGTGTATTTTACTCAGTAGTCATTCTATTATGTTGTTATTGCAATTGAAAGTTTATCTTTTACAACCATTATATGCTTGGCCTTAAGAGCAAGATGTAATACGGGTAATGTTAACTGCATCATGACTTGTTGAGCTGAACAATTACACAGATTAATTCATGTATACATTAAAAGTACATTCAAAATTGTATTATGTTGGTCATCTCTAGTTTTTATGATTTGCTTTGAATTTATAATATATATATATTACATAAATATATATATATATATATATATATATAAATGACCATTTAATACATGATAAACTGTAATGCAAGAGTATTAGTACAGTTCCCCATGGGGATCAATTTAATAGTGAATGTATCTTAATTCAAATACTGAATAATTCTCGAGTGCTTTTTCTTATTTTCTTTATAATCTACTACTATCTTTATTTATAATATAAAAAATTAATATTTTTAAATTATATGTCATTTTTGCCAACATATTTTAGTCCAATCTTAACTTTCTTCTAACAACCAGAATTTTAAACATATTTTCTGGTATTTATTTCTTCTGGACCAAATTTGTCATTAATTAAAAAAAATACTTTCCTTTGATGCAAAGACAACCTTTAGAAGTAAAATATTAAAACAAGTTTTTATCAGAAGTTCAAAATACCACAATGATTCAGTTTTTAAATCTTACATCACCTATTGTTAACACATTAAATACATTTCTGAGAATTAAGTAGGAGAATGACCCAATTTCCTAAGGATGCTGTTGGTTTGAATGCTTATTTATCTTCGTTGATCTCATACCTCCTTTTCCAGTGGACACTATGGTGTCCTACTTCTCAGTAATAGCAAGAGAATTATTCAGTTGCACTGTACTTCCATATGCATAACTATATCTGAATAGACTACCATACTCTGACCAACACAATCATTAGTAAAGTAAGGTCTATGGATGGGCCTTTCCTTGTGACTTCTTAAATTCAACTCTTGCCTTTTAAAGTCACTTTAAATTGCTCTTCTGGGAAATCATGTCACACAATTAACACACAGGATTTTGGTGCTGTGTTTTTTGTTGTTGTTGTTTTGTTTTTTGTTTTTGGAGACAGGGTTTCTCTGTGTAGCTTTGGAGCCTATCCTGGCACTCGCTCTGGAGACCAGGCTGGACTCGAACTCACAGAGATCCACCTGCCTCTGCCTCCCTAGTGCTGGGATTAAAGACATGCGCCACCAACGCCCGGCCTTGGTATTTCTTTTACTCAGTTCTTCCGAAAAGGAAAGCTTCCAAGAGCTCTTGTAATCACAGTTTGTTTCCTAAGGTAGATAATAGATTATATGAAACTCGGGAGACAAGCACACTAGCTTTCCTGTTAAAACCTCAAACAAAACCTAGGTTGAGGAACAACAGCCTCCTTGACAGAGCCAGAGGCGAATGAGCTCTGGCTTTCATCTTGGAATAGCTGAGTGTTTCTATGTTCCTTAAAGGTGTTCCTAAGCCTTTGAATTCCTTCTTGACCTGAGTGGAAGATACTCTGAGCTGATTTTATTAATTAGGCATTGGCAATTGGTATCCTCTTCATAAAATATTGCATTTGCTTTGGGAGAGACGTAACTTATATTCAGAGACTGAAAATTATCTCTACTAATCAATTATTTTCTTCCTTTCCTTACAGCACCTTCTCTGATAGGGATGGTGAGGAAGGACTGGGCATCCCAGAACAGCCTTGCCCTATCATGGCAAGCACCTGCTTTCTCCAATGGAGCTGTCCTGGACTATGAGATCAAGTACTATGAGAAAGTAGGTCTCATTTAGCACTTGCTAAAAACTCTGAATTTACACACATACATGCATATGTGTTTACATTATATATTGTTATGTAGTTTAGATGAAAAATCTGCTTCTCTTTGGCCTAGCTCCAATATCACTGCATCTTTGACTCCTCTCTAACATCCCATTGTGCTCATAATTTCTTCATTAGTTTATCTTGTTTTATGCCACATTAAAGTGGAAGGTACCAGATGCTCATGTTTTTCAGGACCTGCTCTAGGGAGGTGTATAATATAGCAATAATTGATAACGTCTTCAACTTATACTTTCCTTGTTCTAACATTCTCAAAAATGCTGTTGGGAAGGAACAGTAAGACTGAATTCCTATGAAATAAATGAATGGGCAGCACAGAATTATCAGTTTAAAGTCATCATAATTAGAAAGGATGATTTAAAGGATAAATGAATTAAATGTTGCCTTTATATTCAGGTCAGTTGTTTTCTTTTATAAGAAGTTAGTGAGATCAACTCTACTTAAAAATCAATCTAATTTCTACCTTGTTATTTTGAATTATTCTCAACTATTATAGTTTCCCAAATCATAAACATCCTTACATTATTAAATTCATAATTCTTCTTTGTTCATTTCCCTTCCCCAATTATTTACCATTATGACATTTTTGACATAGCTATTCCATGGTCATTTCTGATACATTCCTTGTACTATAATTATAATACTTTGAAAATATCATTCAAGACAATTATTTTAGTTAAGACTAAATGCACATGTTATCCTGAGCTTACCATAAAAATATGTCAGGCTTCTAGAATTTATCAGAAACAAAGAGATATTTAAACTTTCCTACTCCAAGTTTGCATTTTGATCTGCTGAAATACCTGATCTTAGATTCACAGGAGAAAAAGGCATGCCTATTAATTCTTGCACATCTTTGTATGGGAGCTTCAGGATGTATAAAACTAAAAGACTACCCAATGGTTGAAACTTCAGATCTTAATAACAGGAAGGGAAACAGTAGATAGAGGTGCTTCAAGAAAGACATAAAATGGATTTTCCCATTGGATCCAAAGAAGAGACAATGACTTCTGTCAGAGTTCCTCTGGGTTTTATATGCTCAGCTTTCAGTCTCATCTCCCTTGATAAGCATTTATTCTTCCTTGGTTAAGGAAAAGTTCAATGCAAGAAGTGGAGATCTAGTCTTCAAAAGATAAAATATT